>NC_060195.1:58896992-59181992 GCF_021184085.1 Oncorhynchus gorbuscha | reverse complement strand
CCGAGCGACTGAAAACGATAAAGCCGTAAATTAAAAGGTCCCCCCGCATCAGCGCTAACGTGTTACCTAGGTGTTCCAGTCTTCTCCCTGACCTTTCCCTTCCACTAATCTACAAAGTAAGAGCAGATCCAATGGGAATTGAGATGATGAGGGCAGCCGAGCAACAATGAACGGCGAGGTCACTCAGGGACGTGCGCAGCCAGTTTCCATCCGACCGTTAACATTCTGAAGAGAAGCTCTACCTGACACTGACTCCCAGACACAAGACATGTACAGCCCCCTGGCTGGGTGAAATAGATGCTGACACTCCAATGGCAGTGGCTCACCACAGTTTATCCCTCCCCCTCAAGGTCTGAGCAGTTTAACAGCACATTTCCCGTAATTCATTTGTTCACTTATTTTTTTGTTGTTGCCATGGCTATGACGTGTTCATATGCTATCTGGGGAAGGGGGGTATAGAGAGGCTTGGTACACCAGCGTCCAATGGTGAAAAAGCAAAGATCCTCAGTTATGTCAGCCCAGGTTCAAGCGGCGCTGCCTTTTAAAAAATAAGGAAGATAGCGGAGAGATGATGTGAGACGCTGTGACTCAGTAGGTTGAACAGACAAGCGGAGGTGTGTGTTGCACAGGGGGTGGGATGTGGCGGGAGGGGGGTGGGCATCGCAAGGCTAATTGCTTATGGATAACCTGAGCAGAGTCCCCTTGGAGAGAGATTTGGAAGTTGCACTCTCCCAGGTGACACTTAAATAGCATTTTGCTGCCCCTGTTGTGTTGAAGGGAAGACAGCTCAGGATTAGACGCATCTGTGTGTGTGAAGGGGGATGGGGGGGGGGTAGTGTGCATGCTTGCTTGCATGCTGTTTGTGTGTGTGAGGGGTGAGGGGGTATGTATGTATGTCTGTCTGTCTGCCTGCCTGCCTGCCTGCCTGCCTGCCTGTGTGTGTGTGTGTGTGTGCGTACTTTAAAACATACTGAAACAAATACGTTTCACTCTTAGCGTCTCCTACAGCATCACACAGATGTCATTCCCATAGACTTTACAGATTGTGATCTGAATTGCCACCTGACCATGACCAAATATGTAAGCAGTCACCCAGCAATTCCATGTGACAATTTGTCATCGAATAACTAATGATTAATACAAAACAATTTAGTGGGTAAAACAGTATGTAAACATTATTAAAGTGACCATTGTTCAATGACTCTATATACAGTATATAGGGCAGCAGTCTCTCAGGTGCAGGGTAGACTACTGTCTCCTACTTCGAGATGGTAGCAGGGTAGAGTACTGGGTGGTCGCCGGCTGGTAACAGTGACTGAGGTTCAGGGCAGGGTACTGGGTGGAGGCACCTGTAATGTCTCCTACTTCGAGATGGTAGCAGGGTGAACCATCAGTGGCTCAGGTGACTGAGGTCCTTGATGATCTTCTTGGCCTTCCAGTGACACCGGGTGCTGTAGATGTCCTGGAGGGCAGGCAGTTTGACCCCAATGATGCGTGAAAGCAATATATTTAAATACATCTGGGAATTCTGCAAATATGACCCTTTTTCAGACATATACATGACAAAGGTTGTCATAATTGCATTTGATTTTGACATCAAGAAGATTATTTCTCTCTTCTGGAGTTTGCCATTGAGGAGGAATGACTGATCTTTCTTCAGGGGACAAAAAAATGCACATATTCTAATTGAAAAAACAAACCCAGCATATTGATTCACTTTGATATAACATCCCTTAACTCTTCTTGATGATAGGCAAGATTAAAAGAAATGTTCTTACCAGGTGAGTTGTGAGGTGAATGGGAATGATACAATTTCTACATCTGAACAGCAGAGGGTGCTGTGGACACATGAATGAACCCGAGTGGATGCTTAGTGGACTGGGAAAACCTGGCTTGGCGCCTCATGGGGCCTCATTTCTACCTCTGCAACACTGCCGTGTAGAGAGCTAACACCAAACAGAGGCAGCAGAGACAAAGCTCATGGAAGACAATGCAAAACAATGCTTCATTCTCATTCGGTTGGTCACGTTCGCTTTCCATGTCGCCCATCCTTGCTCCAAACGGTGTGTATTTTTGTCAGAAAAGACATTTCCACCATGTTTTTACTCCAAGCCTCCCTCAACCCGTTCCAAATTCACGACCCTCCATGTTTGCTACTTCCTGGGGGCAGCAGGCGAAATCACGTCTTTTAGGAGATGAATGTCCACATTCACTCCCGGCAGTTAGTGTGCTGAACGCATACCGGAGTGGCACAAACCTGGGGATGTCGGCTAAGTTTAATACCCATTTGGCGTTGTGATTTTAATGGGTCAGCACGACTCCAGTGAGACGAGCGTCAGTCGAGAGATTCTCCATTGCACACCTTAATTAAATTAAGTCTGATGCATAGCAATGCAATCCAGCTGCATTCGCTACAGAAGACTGCAAACAAATAGCATTGATACTATCTATACATTGTATCATTGGGGTGTACACTACCTTGGGCTAACTGCTCTGCAGATACTGAGCAGTAGATAGAGACAACTAGACTACATTTCTAAACTTGAATTCAATCATTTGGAGTCTTAGGAGTGCAGTAAAAGGTTGTCCATTAAATAATAATGACTAATGAACAAAGGAAACTGGTGGTGCAAAACCTGACCTGATTAAGGGGGGGGCAAAAAAGAGAGCAAAAAAAAAGAGGAGAAAAAGCGTCAGTTTGCTAGGGGGATGCTTAGCGCGTGGCTCTGACTGGTCTTGACACGACTCCCACTGAAGGTGGCTCCTCTCCCTGTTCGGGCGGCGCTCGGTGGTCGTCGTCACCGGTCAACCAGCTGCCACCGATTCCTTTATCTTTTCTGTTAGTTTTGTCTTGATTGTTTTCATCTGTTACTTATTTGTTGTTAATTATTGGCTCAACACCCACCACTCCTAGCTATCCGTGACAACGTGTGTGTGTGTCTGTTTATGTATGTTTATGTATGTGTGTGTGTGTGTGTGTGTGTGTGTGTGTGTGTGTGTGTGTGTGTGTGTGTGTGTGTGTGTGTGTGTGTGTGTGTGTGTGTGTGTGTGTGTGTGTGTGTGTGTGTGTGTGTGTGTGTGTGTGTGTGTGTGTGTGTGTGTGTGTGTGTGTGTGTGTGATTATGCATGTTTTACCATAGTCCCTGATATTCTTCTCACCACGTCTGACCTGTAGATTGACAGGGTCCTCCTCGAACTTTCAAGATGAGAGGGACTGAGAGTCCTGCAAGTACTGGAAGAAGCACCAGGGTCCTGAGGAGGATACTTTAAAGCACTTCGTAGGAATAGTCAGCCAGCAACACAACGGGGGATTCAAGGCATCACTCCTTCAATCAACCTGTAGAATTGGAGTAAGCTGCTAACAGTGGCCCACTCACACTCTAGAGCACAGAGAGGGGATTTCAGAGCCTCACAGGTAGCCCTTTGTAGTCCTGCCAAATCTACGGAAGGGAGGTGCAAGCCGATTTCCACCCCGAGTCCGTCTCTCCACCCCTCTGCCTGGACTAGTTTGAAGACTTTTAATCTCAGACTTTCTTTTTAGGGGCGGGGATAAGCTGAGATCCAGTGAAATGCCATTGGGATTCGACTTCCTCTTAATGTATATTCTCACTGTAGGTGTTTAGTTCGGTCTACAGTTGAATGATATTTTTGAATGAATATAAAAAGTTATCGAAACAGATGAAAGCGCTTATCACAACAGTGCCATGAATCGACAGCATGCAGATGGGGTATTAGGGATCAATAGTTTGTTAGTCTCCCCTGTTAGATGCTCTGTCAAAGGTAAGTGAATGTGCCCATGGACTCTTTGTCAAATGCAAACCTAATGGTTGGACCAAAGGTCGAGCAGCGGAGACCAGCAGTTCAAAATCGATGGCCGGATTAATCTCGTTCCACTGTGCAACTATTACAGCGGGGGAGTGATTACTAGACCATGGCAAAGGCCAGCATTCGTCTCTGTAATGATCAAATGTGTTGGATGACAAAAGGTCCACTTCTAGGAACCACTGCAACATAGACATAGCCTCTCCACCTTTTCAGCCTCGACAAAGATGCACTCCGATGGAGACACACGCCGAAAACTGTGAGGCATTATTCTCCCTGACATGCTCCTATGCACCTCTCGGTCCAACACCTTTCCGTACCATTAAGTGATGAGCATATGATTTTTCATTGGCACACCTCCCTGCTCTCACACCCAGTGTGATTCCATGGAAAGAAATGGGGATTGGAAGGACACCGTGAGTAATCTTAAACCCTTAAATCTGGAATTGTAAGCTTAACTGGCTATTTATAGTCCTTTAGACTCAACCCTAGCACCCGATAAAACCCCTCATTCTCCTCCCTTACCAACTTTTTTATAGTAGCAGATTGGCATGGGAGGAAGCCGAATTGAGTGGAAACTATTCACATTGAGACTTTGCTGTATTATTTTCCACCAGAATCCCCTGACAACCAGAGCTGGCCTTTCATATTAACCCTGGCTCTCTACCCTCCTCCCCCTCTTCCTCCGCGAACCTCCAGCAACCAACCAACCATCAGCCTCTAAGGGATCAATTGAACTACAAATTCAATGAATTATTTGGTATTTCCTTGGAGAAACCATTCCACTGGCTATCAATCGAGGGGGGGGCGCAAAAAAGAGAGCAAAACAAAAGAGGAGAAAAAGCGTCAGTTTGCTAGGGGGATGCTTAGCGGGCGGCTCTGACTGGTCTTGGCAGAGGAGTTGCTGCGTTCACTCCCAGCAAGGCTAAATGAAAAGCTGTACGAGGAAATGAAAGAGGGCCAAAGGATAAGATCAGGAAATACAATAAGGAGCTGTCTTGTAAACAACACCTTGATGGCAAAAACAGATAATAAAAGGAAGTGTATCGAACAGCCATTTCATTTTTTCTGACAGAGGGTGTGTGCTGTTTTTTTCCATTTAGCCGTGGTGTCTGATGCTTCATGCTGACGCTAACATTACCTTGACTTTAGAAGTGCTAAACACCACTCACAGTCCCTCCTCCTCCAATTCAATACCATGGCTTTGTAGGTAAAAGTCATGGCAACGTGCTTACAATACTAGCCAATGTGTGCATTTCCACAACATTCAATCGCTTACCAGTCCTGATACCAGCATGCTCATAAATAGCATACATAAGCAAAGATGTGGCATATTATCATTGATTTTATTCGTACATTAATAGGCCACCCTTGAAGATAATGAACTTAGCTGGTGTATGCATTATTCACTCAATAGAACAAAATAATAATATTAGATATTCGTATTTGTTTTCGGGAGCATGGGTGATTAGTTGTGGGTGTGTGAGAACCTGGTTAGAAAATATGACGAGTGTGACGACCCGGAAGGGAGGATCAACTTTATAGGGCAGAACAAGTGAACCGTTCCACCAGCGCACAAGACATACCGAAAGGATTCAGTGGTACATTCACTTCCTCAGGCCTCATCTCACCCAGTGGTTGTAGCACACTAATGGAAGAATATTTATAAAAGTTCTCTTCCAGCATAATATATAATATAATACATGCCGTTTAGCAGACGCTTTTATCCAAAGCGACTTACGGTCATGCGTGCACACATGAAAGATAACTACTTCATTTAATGGATGTAAAGTGCCTGTAGGACAAAACATGGAATATTATGGAGTCCTGAAATAAAAAAAGCATCTCTTACTACTTCTTTCTATTGCAAATGAGAGTGCAGCCCAACGGTAACAACAGCAGCAGCAGCAGCGGCGTCGGACGGCTGTACATCTGTCTAGGAGGAAGTCTGTGTTCCTCTACAATAGCTGACAGAGCGGCGTTTGTCCGCGTCAGCAGTTTGTGTGACAGCCTGAGGAGGTCTTAAAGTACTGATCTCCAGGATTGGAGGGAGTCGTTTGATCACCACAGCATGGTGCTTCTTCCAGTACATTCAGGACTCTCCGTCCCTCTCCTCTTGAAGGTTCGAGGAGCGTCTACCTACATAGCATTGTGGCCTGGAGGAGTGGTGCTGAAGGTGGGAAGACTATTGTCTTCTAATAGCCTGACCACCCACACGTACACGTTTGTTGAGTGACACTTTACCAGTGTAAATGTTTCTGCGATGTCCCCATAATTATAAGTTAACTGCCCCCCACACAATTTGTGCGGGGACTTTGAAGACCCACAATGAAGACTGAGAAGGTTTCTGCATGAGGGGAATACAACTATTTAATAAGTACTGTTCTTAATGTTGACTAGTGATCATTCAACTGGCATTGTTATTTGATGTGATGTGTTGGAAAATGTACATTCCGTGCAAAAAGTGGAGTTTTTCTACATTTTAGTCCACGTCATAGCAGAAAAAATGTATAACGTACCACATTTAGTGGGGCACGTCACTTGATTTCATCATAACAGTTTACAACACAGTTATAAGAGCCATCCTAGAATATTAGGACAAACTCCAGGCCAAGTGGAGGCTGCTGAGGGGAGGACAGCTCGCAATAACGCCTGGAATGTAGTAAATGGAATGGTATCAATCACGTGTTGGATACCATTCCATTGACTCCATTCCAGACAGTATTATGATCTGTCCTCCCCTCAGAAGCCTCCACTGCCCAGGCCAGGTTCTCATTTTATCTGATGAGCAAGGATGGCCACGCCGTCGCCATTCCTCACAGCTGGTTAAGATCAAGAGCGACAACACACACACACACACAGACACACACAAACCTCTCCCAACCTCCCAACACCCGTGGATGTGTACCGCATGAGTCTATGAGTGAGAGGTGAACTCCCGATTAAACACTACTCACCGCCACGTTCATCCTTCCTCCCTCCGTGACATAAGCACAGGCATTTAGATCACTTAGCACTTTCTGAATCACTGCCTCTCTCTGGAGCTCACAGTAGCCTCCTCCCCGGCAGCCGAAGACATGGGGAGGAGGATAAGGGTTCATCAGACAAGAAATAACCCATCAGGGTGAGAAAAATATTCCTCCTTCCTCATCTACACCTTTGACTTTCTATCTTCATTCCTGCTCTCTTCACGTGTCTTTGAATGTTCTTCACTTATTTGCAATTTTCCAGTTCAGGGGAACCTCTCTCTTTAATGTCGAATGACAACACACTCTTCTGAACATGTACAAATGACCTTGACTAACCTATACCCCCGCATATTGACTCGGTACCGGTACCCCTTGTATGAAGCCTAGTTATCTTTATTTCATTGTGTTACTTTTTATTAGATTTTTTTACTTCAGATTATTTAGCTAATATTTTCTTAACTCTATTTCTTTAACTGCTTTGTTAGTTAAGGGCTTGGAAGTAAGCATTTCACGGTAAGGTCTACACCTGTTGTATTCGGCGCATGATTTGAACCTTCTGGAATAGAAAAGACTGGCCTTCCATGCATTTTTTTTATTATTCCCCCTTGACTGGTAGACTATAACTCATTCATTAGATAACTTTGTTCTGGTACACTGCGTCTGAAGAAGAAGAAAAAACTTAAGTTCCCAAGGTGATTATAAATGTTGTTAGTCCTGGTAGTAGGTCAATATAAAATGTCTCTTGAGACCCCTGGCAGATTTCTCCTCCTCCACACTTTGCGTGAGCTTGTCAACGCCCCAAAGTCACTTTCGCTGTCTTTCTTCACAACGGAGTGTCTTCCACCTCGTTGCCTAAGCAACCCTCTGAAACCGACTCCTGTGTCGGGCCGACCTGTGCTGACAACCCCCCGCTGGAGTAAAAAGTCGGCACATGGGCGCCCGCCCCCCGCTCTATACACCACACCGCTGTCTCCATGCCCCAGGATCCTCTCTGTTCCAATCCGGATTGACTTCCCTCTTGCTCAAAGCCTGCCAGCTCTGTAGGTCATCCAGCTAGTAGAAAAGAGAGAGAAAAAAATTGAAAGAGAAAGAGGGGAGTGAGTGAGAAAATTTAACAAAGAACCCACACCGGCTCTCACAGTGTGGTGCTGGTATATCTCAGTCTCTGTAGAATGTGGAGCCTGGAAAAGTATATCCATCTGTCCATTTGTCTGTGGTATGGTGAAATTCACTTATTTTATGTCTGGGTATGACCTGAAAGGGAGAAGCATTTGCTTGGGGAGAAAGTTAAAAGCATCAAGGAGAGTCTAAGATGAGAGTGAAAGTATAGTTTGTGGTTGTGCATTTTCAAGCGGCATATTAAAATGACCTGAAATGAGGAAGTGCAACCGCCACCCAGGACTATAATGCTATATTGTTTTTGTCATGACTGTTTCTATGCACTTTCAATGCAAAGTATCCATTTTCTATGTAATTATAGGCACAAATGGTTTTTAAATGGGCGACACTGAGAAAAATAACTACGGCACTCAGTCTCTGTAGCAAAGTGTCTTAAATTGGAGTTGAACATGTGGGCACTCGACGTCACATGTCCTCCTCCTCACCAGCTAATTGGTATTCATTAGCAGGCAAACGTCACCAGGACTTGGCACTAACGAAACATCCTGTTCTTTTCTACAGCATTAGCTGTAGTAGTATTTGAAAATAAGCTGTTTGAAATGATGTGTGTTAATTGGGCTGAGGACGTGCTCACCTCTTCTGTCTTCTGGGGACTGCCTATGTGGTACCAAAACCCCGGGTCTAGCCAATCAGCATGATACAGTTGCTCCGTTTTCCTGTCGGAACAGCTTGCTCCAGCACAACACACCTCTCAAGAGTTCAGAGCTTTCATTTTCTTCGTAGGTATTTTATTTAGGACCCTTCCCTCTTGAGACATGTTTTCATTTGGTACGCACTTCAGAGTCAAATAGGCCTACTAATTCAAAGAAAAATGTAAATAGCCAAGTGGGATTTGGGTCCTTTCAAAAATGTAACGTTAATTCTCATTACAAAATGAACATGGTTGGAGAATAATCCCTGGGAGTTAAAGCAGGGAATGGGCTAATATGTCCACCAGACTAAACACGTCAGGCATGACTGGAGGAAACCGGGAAGTAGGCCGCCCGCGGAGGGAAGGGCAGTCGACGTGAGAAGATCACTGTGTAGGTGAGAAGGGAGACATCTGACGCAGGCAATGGAGGATGGGCTGTGTGTGTATGTAAGTATGTGTGTATGTGTGTGTGTGTGTGTGTGTGTGTGTGTGTGTGTGTGTGTGTGTGTGTGTGTGTGTGTGTGTGTGTGTGTGTGTGTGTGTGTGTGTGTGTGTGTGTGTGTGTGTGTGTGTGTGTGTGTGTGTGTGTGTGTGTGTGTGTGTGTGTGTGTGTGTGTGCGTGCGTGTGTGTGTGTGTGTGGCAAAGGAACACCGGTACAATTTGTAAAATGCAAATATGACCCAGTCAAACACGCAGGAGAGGGAGAAGAGTGAGACAGAGTGTAAGACAGGAATAGAAATGTGATTCTACAATAGAAATAGAGAAAGAAAGTGGGATTGAGGGATAGGGAAGGGCCCAAAATGAAGGTGTCGAGCAACTTTCAGATGAATTATGAATTATAAACAACCTAGGGAGAGAAACCCTCTATGGATTCGAGACGCTGTACTGATGTGTAACTTTGGGAAAAGCAAGAGACTCTTCAGGACTTTGCAGAGAACAAGATAACTGTTGCTGCAATATGTATCCACGTCTTGAACACCAGTTGATGAGCGACTGTTGAAATTGTTGATGGTAAATGGCTCTCTATTTCAAATACATTTGATATAAGAGATTCACGATGGCTAATATGCCTTGAGTATATGGAAAGTATTGGAGAACTCATGAGACATGACTTTACTCTGTTGAAGCAGGTGATGACACAAAATCAGGAAACATAATGACTGTATTCTAGGATCAGTTTGTCCTTTTAGATAATAACGGATGATGTTATATAGACAGAGAGGACCTGATCCTAGATCAGCACTCCTACTCTGAGATTCTTTGTGAAAAGGGGCCTTGAACATTGAGAATCGGCAGTCAGGATTTTGTGGTGCTGTCCATGGTTCTGAACCTCCTCCGTCACTCCTCCATTTTGCTCATTTGTTTGTTATCGTTAGATATACTGTGAGATGATTTGCACTTCCTCAGTAATTGGAATGCCCAGATTGTGGCCAGTGCATGAGCAAAGACAGAATAAAGAACACATCCACCTTTGAAAAGCAATCAAACAGAAGGGGTACCACAAGAGACACACACACAGTGCACACACACACACATGAGCACAAACACACAACATGCATGAGCACACAGCGCACACACACACACACACACACACACACACACACACACACACACACACACACACACACACACACACACACACACACACACACACACACACACACACACACACACACACACACACACACACACACACACACACACACACACACACACACACGCACACACACGTGTTTGAACATGGAAAGATTCTGCACAGTTTATTTGGAAAATTCTCTCATTTATTTGTGACTTGCTTTCTTTTCCTCAACCAGGAAAACATTTCCTTGCAACGAGCCCTCATTACAGTATCCCTTCTCAAACACACCAAATACAGGTCTGGAACTGGACATCAAAGTCAATAGAGCTCCTTTAATATGTGGGTCGGAGCAGCAGGGAGAGAGAGGGCCCTGCGGCACAACCAGGCTTGATGTCAGTGACTCGGGCCACTCTGTGAGATCTGTGAACTGTGTGTGTGATGTAAGCGCAGTGGAACCTCTGAGGAAAGAGTTCGCTATTTGAATTGGAGCAAAGATGAATCAGCTCCACTCCCCAGGACTGGCGCCCTTCAGATCTCAGATCAGTATTTGACAGTGGTGGGAAAAGTACCAAATAGTCATACTTGAGTAAAAGTAAAGATACCTTAATAGAGAATTACTGAAGTAAAAGTGAAAGTCACACAGTAAAATTCTACTTGAGTAAAAGTCTAAAAGCATTCTGTTTTAAATATACTTACGTATCAAAAGTAAATATAAATTGCTAAAATATACTTAAGTATAAAAAGTAAAAGTATAAAATCATTAAACATTCCTTATATTAAGCAAACCAGATGGCACAATTGTTTTGTTTTTGTAATATAAGGATAGCCAGGGGCACACTCCAAAACTAATTTACAAACTAAGTATTTGTGTTTAGTGACTCTGCCAGATCAGAGGCAGTAGGGATGACCAGGGATATTCTCTTTATGTGTGACTAGGACCTTTTTCCTATCCTGCTAAGCATTCTAAATGTAACGCGTAGTTTTGGGTGTCAAGGAAACTGTATGGAGTAAAAAGCACATTATTTTCTTTATGAATGTAGTGAAGTAAAAGTACAAGTTGTCAAAAATATATATAGTTTAGTACAGATACCCCAAAAAACTACTTAAGTAGTGCTTTAAAGTATTTTTAGTATTTAACTACTTTACACCACTGGTATTTGACAAGACTGATCAACCCATTTCCTACAGACAATGTATTTTATTTCAAAGTAAGCCTCACTACGTGTATGCTGTTTTCTGGCGCAGGGTGGGTGGAGATGTTTAGCTGACTGTCACGCCCTGACCTTAGAGATCCTTATTTATTCTCTATGTTTGGTTAGGTCAGGGTGTGACTCGGGTGGGAGAATCTATGTTTTCTATTTCTTTGCTGTTTTTGCCTATTGTGGTTCCCAATCAGAAACAGCTGTCTATCATTGTCTCTGATTGGAGATCATATATAAGTTGTCATTTTCCGTTTGGGTTTTGCGATGTGTTGTTTTCCGTTTAGTATCTGTGCCTGACGGAACTGTTTGCTTTTGTATTCGTAATTATTGTTTGAGTGATTCTTGACTGTAAAGATCATTCATAGCCATAGATCATAGATAGATCATTCATTCATAGATCATTCATAGCCCGGTGCGCTCTGTTCCAGCTCCCCGCAGTTGCCGTGCTAGAGTGGGCATTCAGCCAGGACAGATTGTGCCGGCTCAGCGCTCCTGGCCTCCGGTGCATCTCTTCGGTCCAGGATATCCAGGATAGCTCTATGTACGGTATCCCCAGTTCGTCAGCACAGCCCGGTGAGGCCTGTTCCAGCTCCCCGCACTCACCGAGCTCGAGTGGGTATCCAGCCTGGACATGTTGTGGCAGCCCTCCACACCAGGCTTCCAGTACGTCTCCTCAGTCCGGGCTTCCACGTACAAAGTCTCCAGTGATAATCCATGGCACTGAGCCTTCAGCGAGGTTTCCAAGTCCTGAGCCTTCAGCGAGGGTTCCCAGTCCAGAGCCTTCAGCAACGGTTCCCAGTCCAGAGCCTTCAGCGAGGGTTCCCAGTCCATAGCCTTCAGCGAGGGTTCCCAGTCCGGAGCCTCCGGCGACGGTCCCCAGTCCGGAGTCTCCGGAATGGGAGACTTCAGTTGTTGGTAAACACAGCTTCAGTTGTGTTTACCAATGAGCCAGATTGACATATGAGACCGCATGATTTGTACACATTTTAACATACCATTTTAATGAGACATTACAGGAACTTTTGAGTTGTGCACAATTTCTGTCACTCATACTGCATATATACAGTCTTTATCAGATTATTACATACCGTCTAATTATCTGCAGAACAGTGTGAATGGTTGTGTTGTTTTCAGCTTTTGACAGGCAGCATAAGAGCTGAGGCTTAAATGACCTCTATAAGTGCATCTGGCTGAAATAAAGTAATTGGGAGTCATTTCCTACCGAAACCATTACATCCGTTGCTTCAAATGAGAAATTCAACTTGACATTTTGAAAAACGCCAAACCTTTCAGACATAACTTTCTTTGCCACTGCTCCCTTCACTCTCTTTCTATCAAATATACCCCTTTCTCAAAATCCCCTGCACTTTCTGCAGATGAGCCCTCCCAAAAGTAGCTGCAATTACATTCGAAGCCCAGGGCAAGGGATAGGAGTGGAGGCAGGCGGAGAGGGGAGAGATAAGGGGGAAGGGGGGGGGTTAGCTGTGTGCGATTGGTCATGCTTACCCCCTCTACTGAACCTCAAAGAGACTGAGAGATGAGAGAAATGGGATTGGCTATTCTCTTCCCCCGGATGAGAGAAATAGACTGAGGGCCTGGGTCTTTGGTCACCGCACCCGTGGCCCAAATGATGACTCATGGCTTTAATCTTGTTTGCTCGGGATTGATGCTGCTGTAGCCTGAGTTCGTACACGCGCTGCCATAGCCACTCCATACTGCAGACTGGCACCTGGGCCTACCACATAACAGGAAGAAAGAGGCAGCTAACAGGGGCCAAAAGACAGTCAGAAGAGTCAGTGTCTCTGTAAAAGACGAGGGCGCTGTTTCAAACAGGAAGTGGTGATGAAGCCTTTCCTGTCATGAACTCTTGGCAGGACGTTGCTTTCAGCATAACACCTACAACAGAGGTGCTGCAAATCTGAACCTTTCTCCACAGATCCCCTTTAGAAATCTTTTCACTTAGTATTCCAAGCCTGCTGGACTTGTTACAGGTAGCGAAGTACGCTGAGAGTCGGGAAGCAAGTTCAGGGAATAAATACATTTCATTAATAAATGAACAAAACAAGAAACACAAACAGAGCACCGACATGATACAGGAACAATGACGACTGGGGAAAAAACCAAAGGGAGTGACATACACATGGCAGGCAATCAAGGATATAATGGAGTCCAGGTGAGTGTCATTATGTGCGTAATGCTGGTGACAGGTGCGTGCCCTAACGAGCAGCCTGGTGACCTAGAAGGCCAGCGAGGGAGCACGCGTGACAGCTACGACATATCATCCCAAACCAGGAGGATTAGAAATAAGTGCAAATAGCTCACAGTCCCTCTGCCTTTCAGCAAAGACTCAAGTCATCTTTTTTACTTCTAGGAAATCTCACCGATTTATTATGCTCATAGATGAATAGGCTTCGCGGACACAATTTCACAACTGCCCAATTTAGGACGAAAAACTAATGAGTTCTGTTTGCCAAACTATTGAGGGACTTTGTGTTATTTTCTCTTTGTGTTAGTATTAGAAATATGTCTCAACATCATCGTTATTGAGCACCACTTGGACTGTCTACTTTAAGAATTTAGGAAAGTTTCCAATGAGTACTTTGGGCCGTTATCGTAAGTGCGTCAGATTGGGTTGTGGTAAATATGGAGTCCTTTTATGGCCACATACATAACTCTTGATTTCTAAGGACAAGGGCTCGGGAAGAGTAGCAACTGCTCTGCTTATAGAATGACATTAAACCCCTGGTATTCTCCTGAAAAAATAATCAACCCACACCAATAAAAAACAAAAGCGGCTTAATGAGCAAAAGGCTTTCACTAACCCATTATCAGAGGGCTGGAAATACTAAGGCATCGCACAATTACAAGGCCCTACACTTATCTTGTCGCTGCAGATTCCTGTGGAGGGGAGAAATAAAGTGTCCAGTAAGATTATAATTACTGAGACTTCTGGTGTGCCAAGGGAGAAGCAGGACAAGGATTCGCTGATTCTCAGGACTTACTGTCATGCCAGGCAAGATATATCACGGTTTATATGATTTATAATTCTGTCACTCCGTGTTAACCATTATGTACCACAAAAAAAATGTCATGTCGAAATGATGGATTTGCGTTTTGTCCGTATGGTGCTCATTGCTACAGATTCATCTTTTTACCCAGTGCTTTTAACTGTATCTCTGGAATGGGTCCGTCCACCTGCTTGCCACCACTTTGCAGCTAACGGATCAATTAGGGAACAGTTAGCATGAAAGGAGATGAAGTGTCTCTGGTAAAACACTGAATCGTAGTGCTCTTGGTCCAGCTGGTGGGTCACTTAATGTGGCCCATTTAATTCTAATTGACCTCAATGAAGGACTATACCGCAGAAGTCCTTTTTTATATATATATATGTATATATGCCATTTAGCAGACGCTTTTATCCAAAGCGACTTACAGTCATGTGTGCATACATTCTACGTATGGGTGGTCTCGGGAATTGAACCCACTACCCTGGCGTTACAAGCGCCATGCTCTACCAACTGAGCTACAGAAGGACCACCAGCTACAGAAACCATCAGTTTCGAATTGGACACTGGAAGAGTTCTACCAAATGGAACAAAATATCATAATGCCAATGAATACACTTTAAAACACAATAAGGTCAATAACGTTTGCCAGGCTGTAACGTTTCTCGTTGGTGGAAGGAGAGGAGGACCAAAATGCAGCGTGGTAAGTGTTCATCATGTTTTAATTGAACAAACTGAACACCACACAAAATAATAATGAAGCGAAAACGAAACAGTTCTGCCAGGTGAACAGACACCAAACAGAAATTAAACACCCACAACCAAAATGGGGAAAACAGGCTACCTAAGTATGATTCTCAATCAGAGACAACGAACGACACCTGCCTCTGATTGAGAACCATACTAGGCCAAACACATAGAAATATAACAACCTAGAAAAAGGAACATAGACTACCCACCCCAACTCACGCCCTGACCAACCTAACACAAAGACATAAAAAAGGAACTAAGGTCAGAACGTGACACAGGCACAAGTTTATATGCTCTCAATGAAGGCCTGTACCTCAGGAGTCTATTCACAAGCTTTGGTCTACAGACTGGAAGAGTTCTATTAAACTGCACACAACATCATGCTGCTAATGAATACACTTTTTTGGACCATTGACTACAAAACGAACAGACCCAAACAAAGGCTTGCAGAAAGAATCCAAAAAAAAGCTCTGAAAAAGTGTGTTCAGCCAAAATAGTATCAAGGACTTATTGCTGAGAAGGACAGCTTCTGAACATCCAAAAAGACCCAGTGATTATGTAATTGACCTTGCATCTCGGATTTTAACTGTCACCCCTGTCAATGGATGTTGGACTGAACCGCAAAATCCCAGTGCTTGACCGGCCGGTACAAAGTGAGGCCAAATTGCCATAATCATAGTTTGTCACCTTGGCAACCACAGTTTATCTAATGAAACTGAGTTGTATCAGTGCATTCTGTAAATGCCCTAGGCATACAGAACAGCACGGTATGTACCGAGTCATCTGTTCTGTTCAAATTTGGTATTTTGGAGTAACAATTAACATGATGTATTATTTTCTTATAAGGCACTTATATAAAGCACCTTTTCCATCTTAAAGAAGTGGGTGACTCACTGTGTCAGAGGTACTTGTACTGTACTTCATCACACTATTAAATAGACCAGTATTTAGTCAGTCCAAACAATCAAAGCTTGATGGTGAGTTGGTTTGGGAAACCCTGGAATGAGAAAAGCTGCATAACGCCCACAGGTTGCAATGACAGGGCAGGGCCAATGTAGACTTGAACACGACCATGGTGTCATGACGTTGGCCTGGGGGGTAGGTTTATGACAGTCATAAATACCTCTTCCCCCCTTTTTCTTCTCTCTACCCTACTGAGGTTACATTTGCATAGAGATTACATAGAGATTCTGGGAACATCAGAAGGTGGGGGGAAATGAGTTATATTCTGGTATTCCGACCAAAGGAACATATGCGGTGGTACTTAATGAATATGATGTCAGTTCGGTTGTCATCTGAGACATTCTCATCATTGATAAGATGACATAAACTCTACAGTGGAAAGTCTACACATCAGAGTTATCGGATTCACATGGAATTGTTGTTAAATTTAAATGTTTGAATATTAAATTATTTGGGATGGGATGAAATGTGATTTTAGCTTCTAAAAGATTTGGGTTTTCATAAGATAGGGCTCTGCTCAATCAGTGGCCCGCCCCTGTGAAGGGACATGGGCTATAAAACCTTTCAAACACACCCTCCTCTCCCTTCCTATATAAGCCTTTGACAACAATCTAACCTCCTGTTCCGAGGACGTGAGGACGACGGTTCTATGTCAGAATGGTTGAGATAATAACTACAGAAAGAAGCCAACATCAGTGTGAGATTTGGTTGCGAATGGTATGAACTTTGAACTCTTATTCACTAGAGAAGTGATACCTCCTAGCCATTGAGTTAGCAACAGCAGATGCAAATGAGGGTTAGGAAGCAGCAGACAGAGTATCCCGTCTATCACCCAACAACGTTACTTTAGTGTATCCAACTGACAACCAGAGACATTCTTCAAAGGACTCGGTTGGGCAACACGGCCTCCCATCTACTACCAACCTACCGAAGCGCAACTCAGAGTAAATATTTGTTGCATTTTCGTTTTCCAAATGGGCGGTAATTTAGAATGCATACGATACTGTATTTATGATAGCACAGCTTCTTCCTTTTGTTCCTCAGTCTTCCCGCTCTTTCACTTAATCCCAGCCCTTTTCTTTTGTGTAACAAGCTGTCATATCTGTTCCGCCCGCTAGGGATGTTTTCCTTTATGACGTAATTTGTAATCAAGTTATGATTTAATTATGTGTATGTGTAATTCTGTGTGATTAGTTAGGTATTTAGTAAATAAATGATTAAACCCAATTTTGTATTGCTGATTCAAATTGTTAGCCAGGGTTCGTGCAGATAACCAAGAATTTACAACTTTCAGACGAGACAGAATTAAAATGCCGATTAATATTGACTGCTATTGATGTGAAATATTACTAGGTCTGAGTTTATTCGGAAGATAACAGCTCTATAAATATTATTTTGTGGTGCCTGACTCTCTAGTTAATTACATTTACATGATTAGCTCAATCAGGTGATATTAATTACGGATAAATTATTTTATAGAATAGCATGTCATATCACTTAATCCGGCATAGCCAAAGACACGACAATGGTAACACATCAACCACAGAATAACAAAATAGGTTGTTTATTCCGTGGTCATTATAATGTTATTACAGTTTCAATAAAACGGGAACATTGCTTGAGATGTTCACAAAATCTCGTAGAAGTACTGAATTAATGTTCTGTGGGTTAGATACATGCCAAAGCTACATAGGTATAGCACAGCCCATGGTAAATGTCTAGCAAATACACAGCACTCAGGTTAGGTTCAGTGGATACACAGCAGTCTCGCACAGCAAAAGCGAGGAAGCATTACAAAAGTTGCAAAGTTAACCTCTTAAGTCGACCCGACACGCATGCGTCCCATCTAGCCATCTGGAAATGGAAATGCACTACGCTAAATGCTAATAGCACTCGTTAAAACTCAAATGTTCATTAAAACACACATGCAGGGTACTGAATTAAAGCTACACTCGTTGTGAATCCAGCCAACAAGTCAGATTTTTTAAATGCTTTTCGGCGAAAGCATGAGAAGCTATTATCTGATAGCATGCAACACCCCGAAATACCTGAAGGGGACGTAAACAAAATAATTAGCATAGCCGGCGTTACACAAAACGCAGAAATAAAATATAAAACCTTCATTACCTTTGACGATCTTCTTTGTTGGCACTCCTAGATGTCCCATAAACATCACTATTGGGTCTTTTTTATCGATTAAATCGGTCCATATATACCCTAAATATCGATCTATGAAGAGTGTGTGATCCAGGAAAAAACACCGTTTTAAAACACAACGTCATTTTTTTAAATTAAAAAAGTTGACGATAAACTTTCACAAAACACTTCGAAATACTTTTGTAATCCAACTTTAGGTATTAGTAAACGTTAATAATCTATCAAATTGATCATGGGGTGATGTGTATTCAATAGCTCCACGTCTTGAAATCATGTTCGGAGTTTGCAGTAGCGAGGCATAGCAGCTTGGAGTCCAACCGCCTGCTACCTCTCCCTGACCTGGACCTCGTTTGCCAAAGCCTACATAGCGTCAAGATCATCTTTAGAACCTTCTTACGATGCATCTTCAGCAGCCGAGCTGTTTCCCAGAGTCTTCAATAGCAACGTGGCTGTTCAAAACCTTCACAAATCTTGGAGTGTTTCAGACCACTTGTAGAGCAAAGTGCATCGTTAGATGCTTTCTCCCCTTTATTAGGCTATCTTTGTGACTGACTGCTGATAACTTACGAATGAAGTTGAGTACAAATACAAAGTTGACAAAGTATTTCTAATTGTTACAAACAAGGATAAAATAATACTTCAAATGAAAACCAAGATGACTGCATTAAAAGACACAGACTACATGGGCCTATATATTGTCCAATCAACTGAATTCTATTTCACAACTAGGCTACTGTCAAATGTTTTGCCTCAATGTATTTCATGATGTGCTCAATGATGTGCCCAATCTGTGAGTTAGTGCATTATCATTGGGTAAGCACAATAAACCACCTCAATGCCCTACTGTATTTGCAGTGATAGGTTGTAATAAACTCAGCAAAAAAAGAAACGTCCTCTCACTGTCAACTGCGTTTATTGCCAGCAAACTTAACGTGTAAATTAACAACTGAGACATCAACTGAACAAGTTCCACAGACGTGGCTAACAGAAATGGAATAGTGTGTCCCTGAACAAAGTGGGGGTAAAAATTTAAAGTAACAGTCAGTATCTGGTGTGGCCACCATCTGCATTAAGTACTGCAGTGCATCTCCTCCTCGTGGACTGCACCATATTTGCCAGTTCTTGCTGTCAGATGTTACCCCACTCTTCCACCAGGGCACCTGCAAGTTCCCAGACATTTCTGGGGGGAATGGCCCTAGCCCTCACACTCCGATCCAACAGGTTACTGACGTGCTAAATGGAATTGAGATCCGGGCTCTTCGCTGGCCATGGCAGAACACTGACATTCCTGTGTTGCAGGAAATCACACAAAGAACGAGCAGTATGGCTGGTGGCACTGTCATGCTGGGTGGTCATGTCATGATGAGCCTGCCGGAAGGGTACCACATGAGGGAGGAGGATGTCTTCCCTGTAACACACAGCGTTGAGATTGCCTGCAATGACAACAAGCTCAGCCCGATGATGCTGTGACACATCGCCCCAGACCATGATGGACCCTCCACCTCCAAATCGATCCCGCTCCAGAGTACAGGCCTCAGTGTAACGCTCATTCCTTCTGCTATAAACACGAATCTGACCATCACCCCTGGTGAGACAAAACCGTGACTCGTCGGTGAAGAGCACTTTTTGCCAGTCCTGTCTGGTCCAGCGACGGTGGGTTTGTGCCTATAGGTGACGTTGTTGCCGGTCATGTCTGGTGAGGACCTGCTTTACAACAGGCCTACAAGCCCTCAGCCCAGCCTCTCTCAGGCTTTTGCGGACAGTCTGAGCACTGATGGAGGGATTGTGCATTCCTGGTGTAACTTGGACAGTTGTTGTTGCCATCCTGTACCTGTCCCGCAGTTGTGATGTTCGGATGTACCAATCCTGTGCAGGTGTTGTTAGATGTGGTCTGACACAGCGAGGACGATCAGCTTTCCATCCTGTCTCCCTGCAGCGCTGTCTTAGGCGTCTCATAGTATGGACATTGCAACTTATTGCCCTGGCCACATCTGGGCAGAAGGGACCCTGGGCATCTTTCTTTTGGTGTTTTCATAACTTTGACCTCGATTGCCTACCGTCTGTAAGCTGTTAGTTTCTTAGCGACCGTTACACAGGTGCATGTTTATTAATTGTTTATGGTTCATTGAACAAGCATGGGAAACAGTGTCAAAACCCTTTACAATGAAGGTATGTGAAGTTATTTGGATTTTAACAAATTATCATTGAAAGACAGGGTCCTGAAAAAGGGGCATTTCTTTTTTTGCTGAGTTTATGTCTGTCGGAGCTGAACCATCATCAGTATTGTGGAAAATGTTAACGTAAGATTTGAATGGAGAAAGCTGATCCCAGGGCATCCTAACCATTTTCCACTCATTGTCAAATTACACACTTAGCATATGTTCCCTCTATGTGCTTGTTTTGGAAACACTTAAAAAGTTGGCTCATAAATAACGATGCATCTGGTACGACCATTTCATTGTAATGCTTAAATTACCACTGGAAAAAACAAGGCCCTGGCTTCTGTGTCCAGAGCATCTTCTTCTTCGGGATGGGGTTGGCAGATCGCATCCAACTTAAGTTGCATACACCGCCACCTACTGCACTGGAGTGTGAGGCCAGTCAATGCCGACCTACCTTAAATTCTCTTCATTATATTACATTATGTGATACAAAAATAAAAATGGCACCACCAACTAACCCTTTACCTATACACCACTATTTAATAATAAAAACTATATAAATCCCCACCCCATTCCACTAGTTACTCCTTCCTCACCAAGAGCCCTGTAAACTGCCCACTCCCCAATGAGGTTCTCCACCTTCCCGCCATCTGCGCCCAGAGCACACATGTTCTCCTGTTTTAAAGGGAGGGGCACAGGTGTCCTCAATCACCTCGTTAACCTGTAAGCAGGAATTAATCACAGAGCACATTCAACACAAATGCAACACGTAAAAAGTGACTGCCCATAAAAAGCAACTAAGCCCTTTGAAAACGGCCTATGTAGCATCGATACCAATCAGAAACATTTATTATAGTGTCAAAATTGATTACAAAGTGTAAATTTAATAATTTTGGTCATAAAGTCAGTATCGTCTAATACGATAAAAGTTTGGAACCTAAGTGCGTCACAAATAAATTAAGGTTGGGTTTTGATTGCAATTATGTTAATAAATCATACCCTGTTTTGCCAAGCTCCACTTGCAAATTGTGTCTCCTCCCACTTTGCTTCCCTTCATTGTTTTCTTGCATTTGTTTTCAACCCGGGTTGCCTTCCGGTCGTGAGCTAGGTGAGGTCGGCTCAAAACAAAAGTCACATAATTAGCACGTAGAGTAATGAGAAGGATTCTGTGTTTTCACATGCAAAAGTGATTGCTTTTGATAAAACTGCTTACATATATTTTATGGAAAAGAGAGGTTTTCTGGATGAATCACCATACTGCCTTCTTGACAACAAGACCAAGGAGACAGATTACTGTTCCATTTGAGAAGAGCGTTCCTCCCTCACTGCTTTTTCTCATTAATGTCACGGGCCATAGCCCACTGTCCCGTGGGTCAGCATAATTGAATCCGCCCATTGAGTAGGGTTCCGGTGTGCAACGACCAGTGATGGTAAGTATAACCAGAGATACTGGAATATAATGATCTCTCTGGTATAACTTCGCTAACAACGATAGATACAATTATTTCTGGTTACGTATGTAGTCATCTTTAGATAAAGCAAGGCAGGCTAGCTAACCTTTTAGCTAACGTTAGTGTAGCTAGACAAGTAGCTATCTAGCTACCTCATTAAAACTTAGTTAGGTCGTAGCTCATACAAGTTCATTGTGTATTGTCTAGGTACTTCTGGTTATGTATCTTTATAATACCAGAGAGGCAGGTTAGCTAGCTAGCTACAGGCTAACATTGCCTACAAATCAGATTTGCAAGGTAGTTCATAACTTATATACGTGTAATGTAAGGACCAACACCGGAGTTGAGAAGCAGGTATGGGGAGTCAACATTTAATCAGGAATAGACAGGTAACAGAACAGGAACAGCGTCAGCACACGGGTAAACAAAGACAAACGACAGTAATTCTGAAGCAGAGAACAGAGCGGGGAACCAGACAGATAGTCCAGGTGAGTCCAGGTGAGTCGCGCTGATGCGTGTGACGGGGGAAAGGCAGATGTGCGCAATGATGGTGCCAGGAGTGCGCAATGCTGGGGAGCCTGGCGCCCTTGAGCGCCAGGGGGGGAAGAGCAGGAGCAGGCATGACAGTACACCCCCTCCAGGGCCACCACTCGGCGTCCCAAATGGGCAAGCCTGACAGTCTGGCCGAGGCACAGACGCTGGGCAAGCCGGCTGGGAGTAAACTCCAGAAGAACTGGCAGAGGCATGGGAGCCTGACGATCTGGCTCAGGCGTGAACGCCTGTCGATTCCGCTGCAGCGTGGGAGCCAGATGAGCCGTTGGAGACGTTGCAGCCTGCCGAGCCGTCTGGGTGTAAAAACCTGACGATCCGGCTGAGGTCTGACGTGGAATGGGCGCATTCTGAGCCAACCGGGGAAAGAACCTCTCGAGTCAGCTAGGGCATGACAACCCGACAAGCTGGCTTAAGCACCCCCGGTTCCATCGGCCTCCGGACCCGACGTCACCACCAACCAGAACGTCAGCACGCCCCGATGCTTCGTATGGTGGCTTCAGCAATCTGTAAGGACCGATGCCGGAGATGAGAAGCAGGTACAGGGAGTCAACAATTAATCAGGAACAGACAGGTAACAGAACAGGAACAGTGTCAGCACACGGGTAAACAAAGACAAATGACAATAATACTGAAGCAGAGAACAGAGCGGGGAACCAGACAGATATAGGGAAGGTAATGACAGAGGCAATAGAGTCCAGGTGAGTCCAATAATCACTGATGCACATGACGGGGGAAAGGCATGTGGGCATAATGATGGTGGCAGGAGTGCAAAATGCTCGGGAGCCTGGCGACCTCGAGCACCAGGGGGGAAGAGCGGGAGCAGGCGTGACATGTAATCTGTATTGTCTAGGGCAAAACAAAATAATGGATACTGGTATGGTGGTAGCTAACTCATGTCTGAGTCTAACTAGTACAGTGACCTAGGAGCAACAAACCGTAATGGTTTCACCAGCCTGAATCTAATCAAATCGGGTGTTCCAGTCAGTCTACATCTTCAAAGCATAGAAATAGGGTTTCTACTAGTTACCACAGACACAAAGTAAAAATGGTCTATATTGTAAAAATTAATGAAAACCAAAATGTGCTTTTTGGTTTTCATTTTAGGGTTATGCATAAGGTTAGCAGTGTGGTTAAAGGTCAAGTTTAGTGTTAAATTATATTCTAAGAAGAGAAATTGTAGAAATGGGCAGCTTGTACAACTTTGTGGATGTGGTAACTAGTGACAACCTAGAATTAGCTTGACCCAAGTTACGGCCCTGACGACACAGACGGTTTAATCAACAACGGTAATGTATGTTATGTGAAATATTGTATAAAAAAATACCTGGTTTGATAACTAGTAAGTTAATTACAAGCAGAAGGTTAAAAGCCCTGTGGTGGCAGGGTAGCCTAGTGGTTAGAGCGTTGGACTAGTAACCAAAAGGTTGCAAGGTCATATCCCTGAGCTGACAAGATACAAATCTGTCGTTCTTCCCTTGAACAGGCAGTTAACCCACTGTTCCTAGGCTTTCATTAAAAATAAGAATTTGTTCTTAATTACTGACTTTCCTATTTAAATAAAGGTGTAAAAAGATACATGTTGTGAATTGCATTCTCAAAAAGCTTTGTCCTTTCTTTATAGCAAAATGCAATTTACCCCTTGTCTATAAATGGAACAGGAAGACACTTGAATCAGGCTGGTGACATTTGACCTGGTCAAAGTTGTTGGATTGTAATTTGAGACACTTGCTTCACCAAAAGTGAATGGTTATATGTTGGAGGAATGTGGAATGGTGGGGGTCAATTGAAGGTGGACAAGAGCCATGGGACTGGGAAGTTACTCAGTAAGGGAAAAGGCAATGACGTGGTTGCGGTCACTGATAAGGGTGGATAGCTGTGGATTACGGAGGAATGTGGGCCGAAGTCTGGTCACATAAAGGGAGAAGGAGCAGTTTATTACCCACATCACTTAACTTCCTGCCTAGCAACAAAGATGTAGTGTTCAGAGAAAAGGAGGAGACTCAGCCTAAAGGGGGGTAAAAATACTTGTGCTGGTGGAAACATGTCTTTGACATATGCAGCTGGGTGAATAAACTTGGTTTTGACCTTTAATGATCGTCTATGAGTTTTACTCTGTTTATTTATAATCTAACAGTTGGTGCTGAGAGCAGGGTTCACCATGATTTACAATCGAACTGGAGAGTCTGAATCAGTGGAGCAGGAAACGGCACAAAAAAAACAACACAATGTAAGCACAGTTCCTACATCTGTTACCACTCATTCCAACATCTTGGGGAGACGAGAATCCAAGGCTGAACAATAACTGGATACTGACCTAGAAAGCCTAAGTTTATTCAGTATGCCCATCGTGTCACGACCGGTCTTAAATATATGGTGTTGGCTAGGTTCCTTTAAGGATAGGTCCCGAGTAGAGGTGTTGTCACGTTTTCTCCCTCTCTGTTCTCTAGGTCATCAGGCTGCTGATTGTCCCGCACACCTGTCAACATCATGTCGTGTACCTACACCTCAGGACACTCACCTGGACTCCGTCACCTCCTTGATTATCTTCCCTATATCTGTCACTCCCCTTGATTCTTTCCTCAGGTGTTATTGACTCTGTTTTCATGTCAGTGCGTTGTTTGTGTTACGTGGTTATTGTTTCATTTATTTATGAAAACACTTACTCCCTGAACTTGCTTCCCGACTTTCAGCGCACTCGTTACAGGTGTTCCTCTGCGAGATCCATAGAAATACATGGTTTAGGGTAGGTTCCATAAGGATAGGTCCCGAGTGGAGCTAGTTATCTGCGAGATCCCTGAGTGACACTAGGTCCCATGTAGGATAGGTCCCTAGTGGGGTTATTCCACTGCCAGATCTGTAAGAGAGACGAAAGTCCCAGCCGCAGTATAGTGAGGCAGTAGAGTGTGTGTGGATGGATAAATTGTCATGTTTGCGTACTAGTACGCTAGGTTGTAGAGAATTAGTGCATGGAGAAGGACCAACAGAAGGGAATGTGGATAGTTATAAAAGGATGCCTATAAATTCTGGAGGAGAGCCACACTCATGGTTAGAAAAGCAAGAAAGTATTTGAACGTTGTTTGAACGTGATTTGTGTGTATCAGCAGTAGCAGCAGTAGGAGCGGCTGGAAGACAACTGTGAATTATTTGGGTTGATGTGTGTTACTGGTAGAGGATATTAGGTCTCCCGTATTCTCCAGTAATCAATTGGCAGATGATTTAGTTTTGGTTCTAATGCAAGGTATCAGGTCCAGTGACCAAATTATTAGGCACCTATACTGTAACTACTCTCTGGGAAGTGAGTATCACTACCTGAAAAATAGCAACAATTGGTGTGTATTAGAGCCGTGGGTGAAGACAAACACCCTGGATACCATCGGGAGAGACGTTGGTATAATAACTATTTTTGGCGACCGACGGCCACCATTCTCCCTTTAAAGAGGGGTTAGAGGAAGTTTAATAAAGCCATAGAGGGTCTGAAAGAGGCGCACAAGCAATCAACCAAATCCGCTTGAATATGTACATTTTTTGGCAAACTGGATAAAATTGGTCAGCATTTCCCGACTGACAAAATATTCCAGACAAATAAGAACTCAGAGATGCTGTTGTGGTGTGGCACAATGAAATTAATGAGAAATCGCAAGCTCAATATTCATGCGTGTTGATGTCGACGTTTTATCGGCAGAAGGGCATAACCGATAAAGCTCAATTTAAAGATATGCAGGGTCATCTTGTCCAGGCGACTGAAAAGTATGAGGCAGCTAAGAAACAATGTGAAATAACAGATTGGCGGGCTCATAAATTAGATCAACAGAACTATGACTTTACGAGTGCCCTGGAAATTAATCCAAATAAAGTCCAACAACTTACGGCTGCCCTTCAGCAGCATCAGGACACCTGTGGAGGGAGTATATAGTCTCGCCACTTTCCCACCGTTCACCCCGGGATATCATGTATCCCAGGCTAAACAGGTCATGTCTCCGCTTTATCCTCTCATATAGAGGAAAAAGAGCATTGTGGGTTGAGAGATGCAGTTGAGGGACGTGTCACCTGTCCAGACATAGTTGTCCCGGGCTGGATCATAGAGCCAAGGGATCCCGGAAACCATAGAGAGGTGTGCCCTTTTTAGTACTCATGCAGTTGGGGTGACTTATTATCCTGGCAGAGACTCCCGGAGGGAGGGAACCCCATTCTGCCTGATGGCCAAACTATAACACAACTCCAAATTCCACACCAACACCAGCCGTTCGCTGAGTATTGGTGAAATGCGTAGCATTATGAAAGAAGTGCCTGACCCTGTTGAAGAGGGTTGAGGAGTTGATCCTTTTCCTGAGGAAACAGGGCAGAATTGTTCGATTCCACGCTGGTGTTTATGATAATGTTGTCCATTCCCTATTGCCGACAGTCAATGTTGGTACAATTAGTCTGAAACTATCGTACTCCTGCCTGGTCGTTCTCTCGTGCGGCATGTGACCCAGTAACTTCTCAGGAACAAATTGAAATATTTGTGACTGCAATTGGAAATATTTTGTTCCACCCTGATGTTAACTAAATGTGTATTTGCACTCAGGGTCAAAATGAGATGGTACGTGAGTAAGTTGATAGGATGGAAGATTCGTTGTGTACTAATTCGGCACTAGCAAATTATTTGAATGAAAATGCAGGAATTTTTACCTCGGCTTTGATGGCAGGGTTGAATCCCACTGTCCAAACTGCTATTGCAGGGGTGGTGCACCAGCCCTCCACATGGGTGGAGATAGTTCAACCTCGCTGGAAATGATAGAGACACTGAGTGAGATTTAGGTATAATATGAATAAGTATATTGCTGTTGTTGGTTTTGGGTTGTTCTTGCTATTGTCTTTGTTTCAATACAAATTTGACCAGATTTCGTAAGCTGTATGGTCTAACTCCCTGACCGGATAATTCTGCGTTGAGCTTCCCAGTATGATAAGGGAGTATAGGCCAATTTGGAAAATGGTTTCAACAGTGTGTTGGTATGCTCTCTGACATCTGTATTAAGAAAATTGGGAAGGTAATAATTTGTCGTACGGTAAATAGTTCATTTCTGATTCAGAAAATCCAATCAATTTGAAACCCTCAACTTAGCACATACCGACATTGTTAGTATGTATATTGACAGACATGGAGAATATAAAGACAGTATGCACTACTTATATTACCAGGATTCATTTTTCTCATCATGGCCCCCATATGTCCCTGTTTTACGGTTGCGAGTGGCATGTTAATGACAGATCGGTATCTTAATGTATTTTTTACCTAAATTACCATACATTTCCTAGTGTGTAGACCTTCACAATCAACCTGATACCCCAAATAAACAGTTTAGGGCAACCCTAAATCAATTTACGGGAACAGTTGACCACCCCCCTCCTTCCCGGCACTCATCTTCTGGCGTATCTTAATTTTCTTCTTCAGATAGTGTTACAGTTCATCTTCCCAACGACACATATGTAACTCATTCCTGTCACAGTTGATAGCCCTTGATAATGTTCCAATTTAAATATCTGGGGAAATAATCAGATTTTCTCAAGCACACAAATCTCTCACCTGAGCTAGTTGCCACACCTTTTCTGTACAGACCATTCTGTCCGGTCCATTTTCCCACCAGTGCACCAGCAGCATGAGATGAATTTGAACGTAAATGCCTCTCCATGCACGTTCTCAGGACCCATGCAGCACTCCTGTCGCTCATACACAGGTTGCTGGCTCGAACACAGGTTTCCGTAGAAGTGGTGCAGGACAAGGCCATGGTGAACACCATTTATTCAGCCGGTTAAGGGGGTTGAAGCTCACACTGTTCTGGTCGCATTATTCCTTCCATGCATATAGATACCATCGGTAGTCACTATCGCCATAACTTTGAGAGAGGACAAACCAAAACAACAGTTTAAGGATCAGCCCCTTTTTTAAAAATTTTTTTTGCCTAAAATTACATACCCAAATCTAACAACCTGTAGCTCAGGAACTGAAGCAAGGATTTACATATTCTTGATACCATTTAAAAGGAAACACTTTGAAGTTTGGGGAAATGTGAAATGAATGTAGGACAATAACACATTAGATCTGGTAAAAGATAATACAATGAAAAAAACATAGGTTTTTTGTATTTGTTTTGTACAATCGTCTTTCAAATGGAAGAGAAGGGCCATAATGTATTATTCTAGCACAGGCACAATTTAGATTCTGGCCACTAGATGACAGCAGTGTATGTGCAAAGTTTTAGACAGATCCAATGAACCATTGCATTTCTGTTCAAAATGTTGTATCAAGGCTGCCCAAATGTGCCAAATTGGTTTATTAATAACTTTTAAGTTCATAACTGTGCATGGTATTCATTCACTGTAATAGCTACTGAAAATTGGACAGTGCAGTTAGATTAACAAGAATTTAAGCTTTCTGCCATATTAGATATGTCTATGTCCTGGGGAATTTTCTTGTTACTTAAAACCTCATGCTAATCGCATTAGCCTATGTTAGCTCAACAGTCCTGCGTTTGACCAACCGATCCTGTAGAGGTTAAAGTGATAGACTCAACGTGAAGCACAAAGGACTGTCATTCTAAATTTGGGTTGGATAATGTATCATGTCTCTGGGGAATAATACAACTCCTCTGTGTATAGTGATGTCAGGGGATAGGTCATAGGAGAGGAAGGACAGCTAACAGTGCACAATATAGAGATGTAGAGATATAGAGATTTAATAACCATGAAGTTAAATTGAACATCACACATACCCAGATCATGGTGAGAGTAGCAGAGATAGTGTTGTCATTTCATACACTATTGTCAACTTTCAGTGAGGGGTTTGTCAAAGAAAATACAACTCTTCAAAGAATAGCCACAGATCCCTGTATACAGGAGGCCACGTCACAGGAAGGGAAGTAGTAGCATCACATCTCCTGCAAAGTGTGATTTAAGAAACATGTGACTCTGAGGTTGGATACTTTTCCAACGTCACTAATCTCTCCCCCATTTCCTAACCGCCAGCAGACACTGGACATACCTCCCAGAGGATTGGGACCAGTGAGGGTAAATGGAAAGTGTCAGGAGGTGGCTGCTTATCAACCGTTGGGACCCAACGTTTACACTGTAACCAGGGTGTTCACAAAGGGGTGAAGCGAAGTGTACCTAACCTGAGCACAGGGAAGTATTATTCACAGGTACCGACTAGAGCAGGACATAGGAGGTCATTGGAGGTGTTGGTGGCTATGGAACCAGGTATGTGTTGGGAGACGGGCAGGGAGTATCTGAGAGGTTCAGTCCTAGATCTATCAGTGAACCACAACGGCAATAGGAGAGCAGGAGATTCAATGCATTTGTCTTTCTCCCAGCAGTCGCTGTAGGGACAGTAACTGAAGGAGCAGTAGTAGTAGTGAAGGATGGTATAGTAACAGCATGGATCTGGACTATGATGCAAATGAGGGGTATTGTGAAGTAGGCATCATGCACAGTGTTAGTAGTAGCAGGGGTTACCTTGGTAGCATTGTTGGGATGTCATCTTCTGAGGGCATTGATGTTGAAATGTATATACAGTGCTGTCGTGACATCTGAAGTGAAATAGAAAGCTGAATTCAGCGACAGGGTTGGTTCCACCAGGGTAATCATAACCACCATTGATAATGGGATCAGTGCTCTGTGTGTGTGTTTGTGTGTGGACGACCAGTATATTTGATGAGGGGCCATGAGCTCATCTACGCTGCCAAGCCCGTGAATGGGACGCTAGCAAAGACCTTACCTCAATCCTCACCTTTTGCCTGTTCACCAACGGTTGTTGATGAAGGAGACCAGAATTTGTTAGGTTTAGTCTGGCCTGTTCAAACTTCAACACGGTACAGTATATGTTTGTTTGTGAGATATCGCCTATCCTAACTGCCATTGGTAATAGAACGGTGACTATTTGTGTATGTGTTCACAGATTAATCTATGGAGCCAGCACTTGGAGACTTGCAAGATGATGTAATGACTGACAGACAGGCTTGATACTCGCATCTCTGGACGGAGAGAGGCCTGGCACTTAGCGTAAACATTTTGCTACACACAACTTTCACTCGGGTTGTCTTTTGTCATTATTCAAGTGAATGGTATCAGTCAATATGGGGAGAGAGAAGCTCTGTGTATTCTGCACCAGCGTCAGGGAACTCCTGTTGTGTACGGGACACCACCCATGACAGTATGACCACTCAGGCCTGTTTACGAAGGTAGTCCCATTACAACCAGACAAAATGAAGATAGGCATCAAATATCTGTATCAAGTGGGAATGACAATGAAAGGTGGAAAGGTGGTCATCGATATATTAGCAGAACAATGCTTCTATGATATTATGTAAAGGGTTGTTTATTGTACACGGATGGACCTGTTACTACATTTGAACGTTATCAACACTTGGTTTAGAATATCTACATAAGTTCAGAAATGGCATTCTTCTCCGATTACTCTGTAGGCTACTGCTTTCTCTGGCATGTCACTATACATATTTAAAATGGCTTCCTAGAAACTGGGTAATCTTCACCCTGTTACAGATTCTTCTAATAAAGCATCCTGCCTCTTCTGAAAAGATGCTGACCTTCCAGTAAGTGCCCAATTTCATAAATTGAGAGTGATTTATATTTGGAAGACTGATTTGTGTTGGAGATGCTTTTGCTAGAGATGAGTCATTTGTCTGTTTAGAATTGTACCGACTTACCTTGCAAATGTCTAGACCACTTTCAAAAATGGCAGCCACCTAGATGATCTTTTAAACGTTGTCCCTGTACCGTGTCGTCTCTCTGAGCAGTGTGGCACCCATCCCATCCCATCGCCCCAAAACTTAATTTCCTGTAGCTCAATACGGCTTACGCTGGAGATTGACCTAACATCAGGGCTTTAGAGCTATGGCGGCCACAATGCCATGGCCCAAAGTGAAAGCTATTAACACAGATGAAGAATACATACATATCAACCCAAGTTAGTATGTTAGTATGCTACTTTTCTTTCCCGTTCATGCCTTTCTATCCAGCAGACCAGTTGGAAGATTGGGATTTGATATGCTGCCACTTAAAAACTCATCTTCGCCAGTTTACGGGAAAATGGTGGGGCGTTTTTTTAAGCCAATGGGAAGGCTGATGTAAATCATCCAGAAATTGACATTTTAAGGTTTCAAAGCTTTTCCCTCTGAGGGAAAAGCCAAAGAGTGGAAATTAGTAGAGAAGAAAATATGGAGCAGAGATGGGGGAATTCATTCATCTATGGTTATTTATTTTCATGTAGATTCCAAAGGAGCAGCTCTCGGTCATCGATTCTTTGAAGTCCAAAGCTAAACGTATGACAGTTAAATGGATCCTATTTGAGCTGTTTCCTCAGATTCTCGTCAGCTTCACAGTTTTCCCTTTCTCTGCATTTCCATGGCAAGTCTTGCCAACCAATCAAATAGAGTTGGCGTACTCCGGCGGGCCTGTTGTCCAACTCGTGTGCAGCGACGCCAAGTTCCACGACTCGACAGAAAGCAGTTGGCAGCGAACGCCCCGAGCGCACACCAAACCAATTAGCATGGCCACCAGGAGTCATTTGGAAAATTTCAGTCTATGTACATTCTCAAGTCTAATGAGGGGTATTTATGTCAAGGGTCAGCAACTGACACTTCATTTAAAGTTTCTTAATGCAGAGTAGAATATAAAGTACAAAGGAAGACAACAAAGGAATGTAAGTGGAGTCATGTCCAGGCATGTCCAAACAATTAGAGGAAAAGCTGTCTGCCCTGATTGTCACAGAAGAATAACCTCATCACACACTCCCCATTGTTCAAGCATGGAGGGATGTGTGATGTTTGATACACACGGCAGCCCTTTGAAATGCTCCTGGACAGCTAGTTGACATGAATGGTACATTTGACAGAATAACCGATAACACCTGCTGTTAACTTGGCAGTGGGGGATCTCGGGGACTTCCATTACTAATTTGCATTAGTCTAGTTTTATGGGCATTATTGATAGACCACATGCCTGTATTCTGGGAACACATGCGAGGTGAAAATCTATATTTATTGAGTGGACCGTTAATGTCCTTACAGGCCCAGTTGACTTTACAATACACTTTACATACTGTATGGGACTCTAAAGCAGTAGTCAAAGGTAAGGAAGTAAAGGAGAATTGAATCTCTATATATATATATATATATTATGTTTTGATCAAAGAACATGTGGCAATTAAAGTTACTCGATTAACAGTGCATTTGGAAAGTAATCAGACCCCTTCCCTTCTCCACATTTTGTTACGTTTCAGCCATATTCTAAAATGGATTAAAAACATTTACAATTCTGAATCAATCTACACAATACCCCACAATGACAAAGTGAATACCTTATTTACATGAGTATTCTGACATTTTGTTATGAGACTCAAAATTGAGCTCAGTTGCATGCTGTTTCCATTGATCATCCTTGAGATATTTCTACAACTAGATTGGAGTCTTCCTGTGGTAAATCCAATTGATTGGACATGATTTGGAAATGCACACACCTGTCTATATAAGGTCCCACAGTTGACAGTGTGTGTCAGAGCAAAACCCAAGCCATGAGGTCAAAGGAATTGTCCGTAGAGCTGCAAGACAGGATTGTGGTGAGGCACAGATTTGGAGAAGGGTACCAACAAATGTCTGCAGCATTGAAGCTCCCTAAGAACACAGTGGCTTCCATAATTATTACATGGAAGAAGTTTGGAACCACCAAGACTTGAGGGGAGAAGGGCCTTTATCAGGGAGGTGACCAAGAACCCGATGGTCACTCTGACAGACCTCCACAGTTCCTCTGTGGAGATGAGAAAACGTTCTAGAAGGACAACCGTCTCTGCAGCACTATGGATATGGATATGGTGGAGTGGCCAGATGGAAGCCACTCCTCAGTAAAAGGCACATGACAGCCTGCTTGGAGTTTAAACCAAGATTGAACTCTTTGTGTCACGTCTGGAGGAAACCAGGAACCATCCCTACGGTGAAGCATGGTGGTGGCAGCATCATGCTGTGGGGATGTTTTTCAGCGGCAGGGACTAGGAAACTATTTAGGATCAAGGGAATGATGAACGGAGCTAAGTACAGAGACATCCTTGATGAAAACCTTCTCTAGAGTGCTCAGGACCTCAGACCGGGGCGAAGGATCCTACCACAACAACGACCCTAAGCACACAGCCAAGGCACCGCAAGAGTGGCTTCGGGACAAGACTCCGAATGTCCTTGAGTGGGAGCCCGGACTTGAACCCAATCAAAATCTCTGGAGAGACCTGAAAATAGCTGTGCAGCGACGCTCCCCATCCAACCTGACATAGCCTGAGAGAATCTGCAGAGAATAATGGGAGAACCCCCGCAAATACCGCTGTTCCAAGCTTGTAGCGTCATACCCAAGAACACTTGAGTCCGTAATCGCTGCCAAAGGAGCTTCAACAAAGTACAGAGTAAAGGCTCTGAATACTTATGTAAACGTGATATTTCAGTTTTTTACATGCAATACATTTGCAAAAATGTCTAAAAACCTGTTTTTGCTTTGTCATTATGGGGTATTGTGTGTATATTGATGAGGGGAAAAAATAATTTAATCAATTTTAGCATAAGGCTGTAACGTAACAAAATGTGGGAAAAGTCAAGGGGTCTGAATACTTTCTGAATGCAATTTACAGGCATGCTGGACTTCTAGAGGCAGTGATATACTTTTGATTTATTATAGGCATGATATTATGAGAAGCTTGAGACCCACTGTTACCGATGTCAGTCAATACCTGAGGTCTTCCACTTCATTTGAAGCTGCCGTCATAACTTAAGTCCCCGAATGTCAAGGAAAATCGGGTGCATGTATGTTCACTCTATTTACAGGTCTCTGTAGATTTTGTTGATTCGTTGTTTTTGTTGTCATTCCCAAGGTGGGGTCGAAATTGATCCACCTCTTATCCAGACAGGTAGAGTGAGGGATAGAGAGGGAGAGAGTGATGGGGGAGAGAGTGAGAAAGGGAGAAGAGAGAGAGATTTGAGTTCGAGAGAGAAAACGAAAGAGCGAGAGGCCTGCCTGTCATAAACACACCTGTCAGCCAGCTCTCCTCCGTCAGTCAGACGTGATGACAACCCCTTCCTGTCCCCGACTCAGTCATGTATTGGGCCAGATACTGTCACCCTACGCTGCACATCAACCGGGTACCCTGCATGAAGAAACACACGTCAGACCAAAGATGGAGCCATCATTTTGTGAAACGTCGTAAATCTATTTTAGACTGAAACACCCAGGGCTTTGACTTGACGACAGGGCTGAAATAAATATACATGGATAACCTGGGCTGTAAATATATCTCCTTCCAACACAATTTGAAATACGTTCACTACAGTATTAGCATAATACATAATTATCAAACATGCACCATTAACCCGAGACAAATCAAGCTGTTAGAGGTCAGTGTGTATAATGTAACATATTGTACATGTCTTTGGTTGAGCATGTAACCTCAACGTCCACCGACCCACACCAACAAACCTGCTGCATAAGCATTCCATCTTACTTCCCTCCAACCAGACCAGGCAAATACTACTGACCCATGCAAATCCTGTGCTTGGATAGAACTGCCTTTTTTGTCTTCTGGTTGGAGGCCGGTGCCTTTTTTGAAAACAATTGATTTATTCATTAACCTCTGCAGTATCCTCTAAAAGGGGAAACATTAGAAGGGAGGGGGGTCTGAGGACAGGATATGATAGAAATGTTTCTGACCTTTCATTTGACCCAATTTAGGATGATTAATTTGCTGCTGTGTTTTAGCCCGGGGTTAGATGCGAACAAGAGAAACTTTTATAATTGCTTTTCCGGGACAGTGGGGAGAAGGGGCATAGAAAACTTGATGTCGTGCGCTCCCATCAAGTTCAAACAAACATAACTTCTTTAAGTCAAAGCGCACCACCGTGTTAGAATACTCCTGCAATTTAGGGAGACGTTTTGGTGATGGGGACATTTCAAAGAAGCGGGCGGTGGGATGAGTTGGTGTGGGTGGACAACAATAGTCCCAATTAAAGGGCATGTATCCCATTCCCCATCTCAACATTTTTTTGCGTTCTCCTTCTCCTCTCCTCGCTCTGCAATCCCCCCCTCTTCATTTGCATTTTAATTCCTGTGCTTGGGCTCGTTGCTGGAGCTAATCCTCTGCTACCCTAAATGAGGCCTGTGTTCTGAGCAGCCAGAGTCTTCCAAAGCTTCTCTCAAAGCCGTGTTCCTGTCAGAGACATTCTCACCAGCGCTGTTTTACTTTGATGTTTACTCATCAGCCGCGCCGCTTCTGAGACTCTCTCCCTCATCATATGCCTCTGTGACAACCCAGACCCATTAATTCAAAAGTCCTCACACCTTGTTGGTGCAGGGAAAATGATTACGCTTTTTTTTGGGGGGGGGGTTGACAAATATTCACCGGCAGCCACGCAGACGGTGGTCTCACCTAACAGTAAAGAGTTTTGATGCAAAGAGGATAAGGCCTATCTCATCACTATCTGACAAGAGAGCTTTATTGAATGTGTAATCGCATATTTGTTTGGAAACCTCTCGACACAAGTGCTGACAAGCTATAGCCAAGCAGAGAACAATTCCATTCTTGGCGAGCACACCCTGATTCCACTGTGATAGTGATAAACTGAGAAAGGTGGGGAAGGGAAAGGAGAGAGTGAGAGAGAGTGTCTGTGTGTGTGTGTGTGTGTGTGTGTGTGTGTGTGTGTGTGTGTGTGTGTGTGTGTGTGTGTGTGTGTGTGTGTGTGTGTGTGTGTGTGTGTGTGTGTGTGTGTGTGTGTGTGTGTGTGTGTGTGTGTGTGTGTGTGTGTGTGTGTGTGTGTGTGTTGTCAGGGCGTGAGAGGGTGGGCAGATGGAGGGTCGGGGAGAATCTGAAACAAAAATCTGTTTCATTAAAGCCTCACAATCTGGGAAGTGTCCTCCCCAGGTAACAAACTATGCATTTTTGGGATACCAACTTTTAAAAAACCAAGAATAAAAAATGAACACATCTGAACAAACATCCATGATGGGGGGCAACACAACAGCTGAGCAGCTATCTGCACTGCTTCTCAGCTTCTCTGTGGTTCCCTTGGCTAGGTACCAGAGGGAGGGGGAATAGAGGTCTCTTGTTGTTGGCTGAAATAAAGTCTGAGTCAGTTTGGAAGCATCAACAGACACACACACACACACTGGGCCCCTAGCTCATTTTGAGCGAGCGTTTCTCACTTATCATTATTAACACTGCTTTGTGAAGAGGCTGTGGCGATGCCCCATTTGCCCACCCTCTTGTAACCCTATTTAACTCACCACCCACCAGCACTTGCAACACATACATCCTTCTCCTCTCCTCTCCACACACACTCCATAGGCATGAACACACACTGTTTATTGAACAGGCAGTAGGTGGAACACGTCAGTGATTGTGGAGCGGCCCATTTAACATTCCACTCACCCTCACTCTCAAGACCAACCGCTTCAGGGACATCACAATGTGAGAGTGTGTTAACATTCTACAGGCAACTCTACAGAGAGGGAGAGGGAGAGGGAGAGGGAGAGGGAGAGGGAGAGGGAGAGGGAGAGGGAGAGGGAGAGGGAGAGGGAGAGGGAGGGAGAGGGAGAGGGAAGGAGAACGCGAGCGAGAGAGACAGAAGGAGAAAGAGAGAGAGAGACAGACAGAAGGAGAACGAGAGAGAGACAGAAGGAGTACGAGAGAGAGAGAGAGAGAGACAGAAGGAGAAAGTGAGAGAGAGAGAAAGAGAGACAGAAGGAGAAATAGCGAGAGAGAGAGAGACAGAAGGAGAAAGAGAGGGGGAGAGAGAAGGAGAAGGAGGGGGAGGGAGAAGGATGGGGAGGGAAAGATCTGGTAGAGAAGGTGAGAGAGAGAGTAGAGAAAGAGAGGGAGAGAAAGAAAGAGAGCAAGAGAAACGTGGAATTTGTGAGTGAAAGAGACAGAGAAAGGGAGACGTGGGGTAGGAAGGAAGAGAGGGAAGAGAGAGAGAGAGCACGCTGACACAACATGCTTTTCCTAAACACGGCTACGCTTTAGAAAACAAACAACGCCCCTCTTACAGAGGTCATCTTCCTTGTGTTGTTACTGTATGCAAAGCTATACACCTTTGTAGGTCTGAGGTAGCTTTTCCTGTAGCTCTCTCGCTTGCCTTTCCCTCTCATTGCCTCTCTCCTTTCTCTTTTACTCACTCTCTGTCTGTATCGGTTTTCTCCCTCTCTCTTTACCCCCGCCCTCTCTCTCTCTCTCTGTTTCTCTCTCCCTCTCTCTCTCTTTCCCCCTCTCTATTAACCCCCGCCCTCTCTCTCTCTCTGTGTCTCTCTCCCTCTCTCTCTCTTCACCCCCTCTCTCTTTACCCCCGCCCTCTCTCTCTCTCTCTCTGTTTCTCTCTCCCTCTCTCTCTCTTCACCCCCTCTCTCTTTACCCCCGCCCTCTCTCTCTCTCTCTGTTTCTCTCTCCCTCTCTCTCTCTTCGCCCCCTCTCTATTTATCCCCCACCCTCTCTCTGAGTCACCTCACCAGCCTCCCATTGAAACGCAGATTGAGCTCAATACGGTTGGTCGATAATGGGGCGAACACGTAGGTGCCGCGCTTTAAATAACAGTTAATTACTCCGCACTAGAGATGAAAGCCCTCGTTTGTGATGTCTCCTTGTTGGGAATAATGAAACCCGCCTCACCACAAAAGGAGGGAGAGGGGAGGGGAGGTGTGGTGTGGATAACTCAAAGACAGCCACTAGCAAGGGTGGAATCAATGCATAGAAACAGAGAAATAGCCCAAAATTAAAGAGAAACGTTGGAAAATAAGTGTGAATTGTAAGGACAATATATATTGTTTATCTGTGCACATGACACAGGGTTTGTTTATAGAAAGGCTCTGGTCTAAAAGTATTCTACTAGTTGGCAAATAAATAATGGATGTGCATTCATTATGGCTATCTCCTTGTTCTCTCTTCCTCGATGCATAGCCTAAACAGACACATAACGTCTCCATTCGCTGATATCTGTTTGACTGATGTGTGATCTCACCAGTGGGGAGAGGGCTGGAAGAAGGTGGGAGGGGGATGCTGTCGGACTGTCGGGTCGATAATCTTCAGCTCAAAACTTGTGGACTCAGTCGATGGACTAAAATGAATGGACTCTCTCTTCCCTGAATCCATTACTATTGGACAAAATATAATGTTATTTTGGGGGTAAAATAATCTATGCTTGCCTGCTCTCATTCTGTTTTTCACAAACTCAAACCCGGACCTCACTCCCTCCCACATCCTCACACTGGCTGGCCCGTCCCATTGCTTCCCAAGTGTAACGGATGTGAAACGGCTAGCTTAGTTAGCGGTGCGCGCTAAATAGCGTTTCAATCGGTTACGTCACTTGCTCTGAGACCTTGAAGTAGTAGTTCCCCTTGCTCTGCAAGGGCCGCGGCTTTTGTGGAGCGATGGGTGACGATGCTTCGAGGGCGACTGCTGTCGATGTGTGCAGAGGGTCCCTGGTTCGCGCCCGGGTATGGGCGAGGGGACGGACGTAAAGTTATTCTGTTACACAAGCAGGCCTATTACTAGTAATATACTAAATCATGTTACCAAGCCTATTCGTACCTGTTAACTGTCTGGGGGTTCTCTGGTGTAAAGGGCTGCAGGAGAGGACCTTAACCTCCTTCAACTGGTCACCAACAGGCAAGCAACACAATAATATCACATACAACGTGCCTGTGTTTGCACGTGATAACAGAGACATTTGAAAGGTCACAGTCCCTAGCGAAGCAGAGAGAGAGAGAGAGAGACTAACAAAGACACATGTCCACAGAGCCACCTATTTTTCACCTACCAACCAACAGAGCGGCCTGCAGTCTGAACTAGTCCTTCACTCCGTTGTTGTTTGTTCTGCATTTTAGTCATTTCGCAGACGCTCTTTTCCAGAGCAACTACATTTTCATACAGGCATGAATTACAGGGGAGAGAGCACCGCACGCATGCCAATTCTGTCGTCTGTAGAGAACGGGGGAGGCAGGAAAAGGGTGAGAGTTGTGTTTTGTGAGAGAAGTGATTTGGGAGGTCCTGTGGTGCAGGGAAGATGATGGAGGGATAGACGGAGGGGTGCTCCACTAGATGGCACTCTTGGGGTGGCACATTTTCTCCCGTTGTCAATCTATCCTCCTCTATCTCCATTTCTCTCCCTTCCCCTCTGTTTCTCTTTCTCTCTCAGGCACATTTTGTACATGAGTCCCGGTGCCTTTCTACAGCAGGGAATCTAAAATTGCGTTTCCTGAATCGATGGCAAGGTGCTTGAAAAATGCAATGTTTTCCTGGGCACACAGTGCCTGTTTGTTTAATTCCTACATCCCTCTCCGGCGCTCTCGTTCGTTCTATTTTGTCTCCTCTGCTCTCTCCCCCACCTTGATAGAGACGACCTCAAAGGTTTTTATATAGGCACACCGGAATAAATGTCTGCGGTAGTTAGCGAGTTCCGCAGATAAACAGGTACAAGAGAGACTTACTACAAAAGGTTGTTTGTTGTTGCCCAAAGGTTGTGCCAGTTTGGGTGGTTGTTACTTTATCAACGACATACGTGACATAATTAGGATATCCTCCGTTGCCAAGGAAGAGTAATCACTCATCCATCTTTTTAGACACAGCTTCTCATCCTAGATCTGCTTTTGTGGATTTGCAAAATTTTTGATGATAACTAGATTCCATGCACACATCTGCAAGCTGGCGACAAGGCAATTCCATGTCAACGTAATTACGCCTCGACACCAATTTTTCACTTTAAAATGTATGCCAAACGAAAACCATTGATTTCAAAGTGTAACAAACCAATCAACTCTATGCACAAGGACGACTTTGAACAATAACACAATTACCGGATCAACTGTGCAGATGCAGAGTTTGGTAACAGAATCACGGTCAAATTTCTCTCCGTTTTTTTTATGTGACCACATAAATAAATAAATAAATAAATAAATAAATAAATAAATAACGGCTCCAAATTCAAATATGTCTGCAGAAAGAATAGGGTTATCTGCTATGACATGACACCTTGAATTTGAAAACATTTATTTTGGTTATGTAACTGAAGTAGGTGAAGTGGATTTAAATCCGGAATTACAGTAAGGGAATTACATCATGGGTCTCTGATCTGTACTTTACAAAAATACATAGTGGTGGATATGAATATATATATATATATTATATATATATATAATTTTCTTTATGGTGGTGTATCCTGATTAGTTACTCAAAGTTGGAAATATGCAATATCCTTCTTTTGCATATTTGGGTTGTCAGTGGCGGTCGGTGCCTTTGAAGATGAGGGAGGGTGATTTTTGATATTTTATAAACATGACCTTATTCCTATTACAACATATTGGAGGACTGTCATTCATATTCCATTCACCCAGCTCAATGTAACATTAATAGGTTTAGGCTACCTAGCCTATGAATGAAAGTTTATAACATAGCAGGTCGAGATAAGAAATCAAGGTGACAGACAGTGACACATTCAATACCGCCTTGCAAACTCTTGCCTGCATCTCGCGGATCAAGGGTGTAATCATTAGTCCGACAGTTGCGCATGAGAGTTTCTATTGGACAAATTCAAGAATGTTTATCCCTGTTTTTGTTCTGTTTGCTAACATTTAAGAAACTCTTTTAAACAGAATTGGTGGAATGATCACACGCAAACAGTTCACTTTCATAGCAGCCACATAAAAACAGCATGATTGTTGCGTATATAATTCCTTCTCGCAACTATCTACACGCTCTCCTACTCTCACCCTTTCCATTCGCTTGTGGACTTCAGTGCACAACGCATCAGCTCTCTGTGAACAGGCAAAAACCTTTCCAAGCCAAATCTTCATATCATGACTGCTTACCTCTACACACAGCCTACATTGTTGTCACATCATAGTCAACTAGAACTACTAGAACTAACATGTTAGTAAACCCACTACAATCATGCAGTACAGTGTACAGACAGAAGACACTTTAGAAGTTAAACAGGTGGGCCGATGGCAATACATTAATAAAACCAAAATCTTACTTTGACTTGGAAGAGTTCCAGTGTTGGATAGCTACAGCCAGCTAGCCAGCTAGCTATCATTCTCTGTTTGAGCTGGGTGTTTGAGTAGGCTTAACTAGCTAGCTGCATTTTGCTAGCTAAGTGAAATAAATAAAACATACATCCACATATAGCTGGCTCTCTCTTGCTTCTCCTTAATTTTGTAAGAAATTAATTTGTTCAAAACTGTTCAACTATTCTTTCTCTCTGTTTGAGTCAACTACTCACCACATGTTATGCATTGCACTCCTAGCGAGCTGTAGCTTATGCTTTCAGTACTAGACTCATTCTCTGATCCTTTGATTGGGTGGACAACATGACAGTTCATGCTGCAAGAGCTCTGATAGGTTGGAGTATGTCCTCATAATTAATGTGTAAGTCTATGGAAGGGGGTGAGAACCATGAGCCTCCTAGGTTTTGTATTGAAGTCAACGGACCCAGAGGAGGACAGAAGATAGCTGTCCTCTGACTACACCATGGTGCTTCCCTACAGAATGCTGCTGAGGCTACTGTAGACCTTCATTGCAAAACAGTGTGTATTAATAAATTATTTAGTGACGTATACAGTATACAATATACAGTATTTAACATAGCTATTTTGATTTCATTAAATTCACTGAGGAGGATGGTCCTCCCCTTCCTCCTCTGAGGAGCCTCCACTGTTGGTGTCACGCCCTGACCATAGTTTGCTTTGTATGTTTATAGGTTTTGTTTGGTCATGGTGTGATCTGAGTGGGCATTCTATGTTGTATGTCTAGTTTGTCTGTTTCTGTGTTTGGCCTGATATGGTTCTCAATCAGAGGCAGGTGTTAGTCGTTGTCTCTGATTGGGAACCATATTTAGGTAGCCTGTTTTGTCATTGTGGGTTGTGGGTGATTGTCTACGTGTAGTGTTTGTGTCAGCACTATTGTTTATTAGCGTCACGGTTGTCATTTTGTTGTTTTTGTAGTATTCAGTTTTTTCAATTAAAATGACGAACACTTACCAAGCTGCGTATTGGTCCTCCGACCCTTCTCGCTTCTCCTCATCAGATGAGGAGGACGAAGAGAGACGTGACAGTTGGGTATTATTCTACACACTGGCTTTAATTATCGTGAGCCCTGCCTACAAACAAGACCACATTTGGTTGGTCCGGACCAGCCCATATCTAAACCAATCATAGACGTCTATGTTTCACAGGTTTGGAACATCACAGCATAGTAAAATTCAGTCCACTACAGTAAAGTAGATATGTTCAGGATAGTAGATTACAAAACAATACCTTCTACTGTACTCTAATCTAGTGTGCTCTACTCTACTGTGCGGTCCAAACTTGTGAAACATAGTCATCTATGATTTGTTCAAATATGATCCGGCCAGGGCGGACTGACCAAATTTGAACTACTTTCCAACATCAATGGATGTCTGGTGTCAGTTGATGGTCAGTGGGTGAGGATGCTTGTTACAGTAAATGGAAAGAGGATAGGTGTCATGGTAGGTGTCAGTAAGAGATGGGAGAGGTGACAGTAACTAGAGAGAGAGGGAGAGCGGTAGAAAGAGGGAGAGTGAGAGGTTGTCCAGACTGTTTTCAGTCTTGCATTGACCACCAGACAACAGAAAGAAAACAGTTATGAGCTGAAGATAACAGTATGCCAGTGGAAGGGAGGACTGTAGCAGGTGACCCAACTGCGCTTTGGGACTACTATGAAATACCATTGCAGCCAATTCAATAGCAGATTTAGGTTGCTGATTTTTTTTCAATGATTACCGATTTGGTAACAGAGTTACGAGTTTGTAGTCACTTCATAATTCGGAAACACAATCGATATCAGTAAAAACACTGGCAGGTCTACCTTTACTTGTTACTTCTGTGAACTTCCTCCTCTGTCCTCATGAAGGAGAGAAATAAGAAAATATCTTAAAGATATGTGGGTTTTTGTTAATGGAATTACAAGACACTGTGCAATATTTCTTAAACTTACAGAAGGGAAATAATTTATCCAAAACTACATTTAAGTGTTGATATTAGTTGGCACAGATCTTTACTTCAACGTTATTGTGTTTTGATGTATATCTAATACCTTTTTGGGACTTTCTGTTAGATGTTTTCTTAGACCCCTTGACCATAAATCCTAGTTGAAAAAGAGTGCAACCTTGTGGTGGTCTCATATAGAGGTGCCGGTTAATATTTAGGTGCAACTGTCCCAGCATCCTGGTAAGAGGACGGAAATGACCAGTAGGAGACAGGGATACAATTCACACTTTACAGTTAACGTTCAATGCCTCCTTACATCTTCACTTACATGGAGGAAATGTCACACTTTTTCACACTGATTCCTCACACTCAATCTACCTGCTTTGAGTCCACCTAAAGACACCGTAGGAGACAGGGATACTCATCCAGGGTCAGAGAGAGGGTTAACTAGAGAGGGTCTTAAACACTAGCCTTTGTCTAGTCCACATTTTTTGGGGTTTAAAAATGTATAGATTGCATTAATAAATAAAACATTGACTCTTTGCTTTGAACGTCACACGGGTCCTTTTATATGGAAATGCCCAACACCAAAACCAGTATCTATCTCTTTGTATGCAGCTGCGAAAGACAAAAAAAACAACACAATTGTTAAGAAAATCCATCTCCCATCGTGAAGACTCTCTCATAAAACCATTGACCACGAGAAACATATGTGTGTTGCACACTATGACATCGCTCTCATCATTCCCTTCTAGTGATTTCTCTTCCAGGACCTCGTTTCTCTTGGCTTGTGATTGCATGCAGTGCTTTCCTCGTTCAACACAATCACCTGCAATCAGTTCACAGGCAAATCATCATGTGCCCGTCACCATCAGTCTAAACCAGTCACAGGTGCTGAAGAAGGGGATGACTGGCATCTGAGCTTGATCCTACGATAAATGAGATTATATTCATTGGAAATGGTTCCTTAAGTAGACATTTGTGATTCATCTTATGAGTGTCATCTATATTATAACTTGGATGAAAAGGAGACTGTCTCTGTTCTGTCTTTCACTTCCGTTGTATTGGTCTGTGGTAAAGACCTCCAATGTAAAACTTGCTTACCCTCTGGTCATTGAATAACTAAATCACCCTTCTGTTGCTTTAACACATTGTAACCGTACGCAACCAGACTGATTGACCATCCCAGTACCAAGTGAGACCGGCGGTTCAATGCAAGACGAGTTGTGGCACAACACACTAGACAGCCGACAATTGGCCTTTTAAAGGCATTTTCGACTTTCACGGAGATCAGACTCATTGTAAACGCTGTGCATGTCGGTAAAAGTGTAAATAACCTTTGAAAGTCTGTTATAGTGCGCTGCGTCAAAACACGCCTTGCTTTGAATCCCTGCTTTAATCTATACACAGTCTGGCATCTAACCTTACAGTTGAGGTTCAATGCCACCTTACATCTTCACTTACACGGAAGAAATGTCACCCTTTTTCACACTGATTCCTCACACTCAATCTACCTGCTTTGAGTCCACCAAAAGACATGTTCCCTATTGGAGTCTATTTGTCGCAAAAAAGGTCTCCAAAATGTTGCCTCCCAATTACAGCATTCATAGTGTCAGAAATGGAACAGAAAAACTTGAGGAAAATATCACTGTCCTTTGAGGTTGTTTGTTTTCTGTAATTTTGAGCTAACCGTGGTCCAAGTTGGAATTACCATCACAGAGGACTCAGACGTTAATTAGAGAATGCAAATTGCGTGTTTCTGGTCCAAGGCTGACAAGGAAGGCCCCATACACAGACTCCTTTGTACTCTGTCCTTTTCCCTCTCCTTTGTAGTGCATGAAGCAGAACAGGACAGCACTGTGTATGAGGTAAACACACACCCCACACACACACACAGACACACACCACTTTAGGAATAAGGTCAACACCAACTAGGGTGGTTTAGTTTCCCTTTCAAACTCTTGACAGTTGGGGAGGAAGTGTAAACTTCCAAAAAGTTCATAAACATAGAAAAGAACACAGACAGAGAGAAAGAACCCCCCCCCCCCCCCCACTGAGACACACACAGAAACTCTACTCCCAGCCACAGACTCAAGTGGATGGTTGAGGGCAAATTATGCTTACTTATGCATAAATTATTCAGAATACAATACAGTGTACCAGATAGCATCGGGGGAGGGGGGGGGGGATCCTCCCCGCTCCTACTTGCCTCGTCGCACCACATCCTGTGACTGTGCATTTACACCATGTCAACATCACAGTGGATGGCACACTCCAACGCACTCATTACCGGGTGTGCCATGCTACTGGAATGAAACATGGACATGGGGACAGAAAGTAGTTCCACTTTCCTTTTTTGGCACGGGGTGGCGAGGCAGGTGTCAGGCAGCGGCGGCACTCTACCGTTCAAGGTGTCCCATGGGAGCTGTCAGAGTCAGACCTCTTTGTGCCCTGATGCACGCATTAACACCCGGCAACACTTCCCTGCGGCACACGGCAAAGATAAATGTTAGTTTTGCACTACGCATTAGTGTCACCGGTGCAATAACTTTCAGCAGGTGTGCCACACTCTATATCCTCCCCCATTTAGGATGGCTTTCAAGCATACACTTTGTCCAGGCAGACGCTGCTTGCGATGTCAACCAGAGAGAAAAAAGTGAAGAACGAGATAAATACTTGGCAAACTAGAGGGAGTCTATTACAATTTCTCTCTTTTTTTTGTTGCACAGATTTGGAAATTTACTCAGAGCTTCAGGCTTCATATATTTCGTTTGGAACACGGTGAAATATTGCTGAGTTCTACGGAGTGCATCAGGCCGTCATTTTTTGCTGTGCATACAATTTTGGAGATGTCGGAGCAAACTTGCAGACTCTTTGGAGAAATACTTTCATTATGATTGTATAATGAGTAAAAATACATTTCCCGACCTAGTCTCTCTGTTCAAAGTATGACATCAATCAAACAAACACACACACACATTTGGTGCACACATGCGAGAGCATGCACACACACACAAACAGTATTAATTCAGTAATGAAAGAAAACAAATTACCCCATCAATTTTGACAAGTTATATTTTCTGGTTTTCAGCCTTATACCCTCTAGCCTACAGTGCCACGTATTAATTTCTCTCTTCCAGAAATGTTTCCCTTTCAAAACTGCTCTGCAAAGCCCAGACAACAACTCAAGCACCATAAGCACCATTGTTTCAAGCCGTTGAACAAGCCTAACCGCAACGTCTCTCAGCACGTGAAATGACCTGAAGCATACTACGAATGACAGCAGGCATATTTAATAGTCTGTGAAGACAACATCCTGGGACTTTATGACCCATGGCCCCTCAACATCTCTCGATGCCTCTCAGCTGCCCAGCAGTGGTGCATTGTGGGGCTCTTGGGGGGGAAGCGGGAAGGGGTTAATGACTCTCGTCTCTCTGGTTTGGCGAAGTCGACGCAGGCCCAGCCCGCTGCTTATTAATCTTCATTCTCACTGTGTCTTTAATCCTCCCCTGCTTAATTATAAATCTGCCCGACTGTCGTGGGCGACTCGCAAACCCAAGAGCCTCGCTTAATATTTCATACAGCATCCTCTCGGCGATGCAGGCAACCAACAATTAGCCCTCCTACAGGGACCCGTCCAGGCTAGATAGCCTCTCTCTCCGTGTGTGTTAAGACTGGAACCATTTACCCAAAGAGAGATGGTTGTTGTAGTTGTATTCCTCCATCTCTCATAGTATCCAAGCAGAGGAGCTATAGGAGTTAAACATGGCTTAGGTTTGATGTTTTATGCTTCAGTCTCACATCGCAGATTTATGGCCGCAGCATTAACCAAATCGTCCTTTGCTCTCGACCACTGCTGCAAGAAAGAAATAGAAACTGATCTGAAGCCATGGTTGTTGTTTAGATTAGAAAGTAATTTTCACCTCAAAAAGGGCAATTAAATACTTCTGGCAACCCAGCCGTAATGGATTATGTTCGGTTCCGCTTCCACGGTCATCATGAACTGCCCCTCTGATTCCAGGTTTTAGTGGAAATAACTACATTTTCATCAACAAGTTCTTGCAGTCTCACGTCAGAATCAGACGCTCATCCAGGTTTCTCAAACATCAAATTTAACCCTCCTGTTGTGTTAGTTTCATGTTTATTAATTCTGTGTTCCCGGGTCCAAAATGACCGTCCCCATTATAGCTGATTATAAATCCATAATAATCCATATATTATTACCTAATGTTGTGTTAGATGTTTTTATCAATTTATAGTTTTTGTGATCATTACAAGTCTTTAACCTCTATTTGCTATTTATTGCCTGTAGGCCTCATTGACCTGAGCTCATACAACTCGTTTTTGAGTTAAAAAAAAGCATAATGTATGGATTATTTCGACTATAACAAATACTCTGATGAAACATATTGTGCTATTTATCACAGACTACTTCACTGTCAGTGGCCTCTCTCCTCCTCACCAGTTGTCATGCCTTGGTCTTAGTATTTTGTGTTTTCTTTATTTATTTGGTCAGGCCAGGGTGTGACATGGGTTATTGTGGTGTGTTTTTTGTCTTGTAGTTTTGTGGGGTGTCTAATTAGTCTATGGCTGCCTGAGGCGGTTCTCAATCAGAGTCAGGTGATTATCGTTGTCTCTGATTGGGAGCCATATTTAGGCAGCCATATTCTGTGAGTGTTTCGTGGTTGATTGTTCCTGTCTCTGTGTTAGTTTGCACCAGAATAGGCTCAGTCACTTTGGTTTTTATTTTTTCCTTGTTTTGGAAGAGAAGAGAACGAGCGCCATTCTCCTTGCGGAGATGGTGCAAAATACATCAACTCAGTCGGTCCCTGGGATTGGGCTGGCCAACACGATTCGGTTTGATTGGAAGGAAAAGGAGTTGGAGCCGTTAGGACGGGGAACTTTTGGAAGGATAATATTGATGGGGATTCTAAAGCTGACGATGAAGGACGTGTTTTGTTTCCAAGGCAACTCGTTGGAGGGAGCATACGACGTGGCACTATATACAGAGGAATAACACGATGATATCCTGAGAAGGGCAAGAGCAGTGGGAGGTGAGAGGCCGATGTGCCACTACGATATAACAAGCCTGGCGAAGAATAACTTTAGGGTTGTAACTGTCAACATTTACAACCCTTACGTTAAGGACGAAGAGGTGAGGGCTTTTCTGGGGAGATACATGGATAACGTCTCCTCAGCAAGGCACCTCAAAGACTCCCTTGGGTTTTGGAATGGGAGGAGAGGGCTTCCAGGCCCTCCTCAGAGAGGACCCAAAGGGACATGGTGGCTACCTCCATCCTCCTGCTATGTTCTCCCAAGGGGCTGACAGGGGGACGTTGTTTTATGCACGTCAGCTCCCTTTTTGCAGGCGCTGTATGGCCTACGGACACATATTCGCCTCGTGCAGCACAAGAAAATGCAGATTTTGTGGATCTGAGGAACACGAGGTGAGGGATTGTGACAAGCCTAAGGCGTGCCACGGGTGTGGCTCGTCAGCACACCTGTGACGGGGGTGCCCGGCTCGTCAGAGGTCATATGCGTCTGCGGCTGGGGGGGGAGCAGGAGCGGGGGATGGGGGAAGAAGAGGAGGGGAAGGAAGCACACCTCATGACCAGAGTACAGGTCCAGAGGGGAAGGCCGCAAGGAAGGAGGAGGAGCAAGAAGCGGTGGATGGAAGAGAGAAGGAAACGGAAGGCACGGGTGTAGGAGAACCAGGAAAAGCTGCGGAAGAAGGCAACCGAGTGGAGGAGCATGAGAGAGAAGAAAGCGAAGGAGGAGTGGTGGAGAAGGAGACGGTGGAAGAGCAAGTGGACTGGGGGGAAAGTGCCCTGGTGGAAGAGATGAGGGGTATGGTGGAGGAGCTGGCGGGGGGGGGTGGTATCTCTCCACTGCCGCCATCACCAAAGAAGAGAATGAAGAGGAGGGTGCGATTGGCCGACAGTGAGAGGGAGGGGATGGCCAAGAGAGTGATGGGGGTGGGAGAAACCTCTGGGTTGTTGCTGGTTTCCCCAGGCCCTCAACTTCTGTTGGGTGGGGACACACCTAACAAGACTCAGGACTGGGTACAGGAGGTGGTGGGGAGTTTTTTGTTTGGAGATTTTTTTCCAAACCAGCTGCAGCACTGGGGAGGGGGAGGAGTGTGGGAGTAGACCCAGGGTGCAGGGCACCCCGGAGCCAAACACTATTCCTGCATCCTGGGTTGGTGAGATGGAGGAAGAGGGGGGGATGTCGGGAGTACGGATGGTGTTCTCACCGGCAGATATGGAGCAGGGGAGCATCGGGTGAGTCTCCTGTTTCTTTTTTCTGTCTGGGTTTAGATTTTGAGTGTATTACATGTTTTTATTTTATTTTTTCATGGGGTCTAATTTTACTTTTGTTAGTTTAAATGTAAGGGGTTTAAGGGATTTTGTTAAGAGGAGCGCGGTTTTTAGTTATTTGGAGGGTGTGGGGTTTGATTTTTGTTTTTTACAGGAGGTTCACCTGAGGGATGGAGGGGATGTTAGTAGGTTTAAGAGAGAGTGGGACAAGGGGGAGTCGGTTTGGGGTATTGGGGGGGTGCACTCATCGGGGGTAGGGATTTTGTGTGGGCACAGGGAAGTAAAAGTGGAGGATTCTTTTGTGGTAATGCAGCGGAGGGTTATAGGGGTGGATGTCACGATAAGGGATTGTAAATTTAGATTAGTGGTTGTGTATGGGCCATAGGTGGTGGCAGACAGGAGGGAGATGGTTGACTGTCTGACGCCCCTGTGTGTCACAAATAGGAAATTAGTGATAGGGGGGATTTTAATTAACAGATTTAGGAATAGGGGGGGATAGCAGTGCAGGCGCCATTGCCGGGCTAATGGCTTGCCATGGTCTGGTAGATGGTGGTCTGCACACTACTCCGAAAATGGCCGGTCCTACATGGCGCAACTCCAGGGGGGTTGAGCGGAGGCTCGACTATATTTTTGTACCCAGGTCTTTGGGTAAGTTGTCTGGGCGGCTGTTGCCTGTTTTTTCTTTTCGGATCACGACGGGGTGCTCCTGCAGGTGGGGTCGCCAGACTGCCTCTTTGGTAGGGGGTACTGGAAGTTAGATCGGGATGTGCTGGAGGAGCAAGCTTTTGTTGACGGGTTTTATGGTTTCTTTTGGAGGCTTGAAGGCCTCCGGTCCATATGCGAGGGGTGTTAGAGTGGTGGGAATTAGTTAAGGTGAGGATAAGGGCTTTTATAATAGGGTATTGCAAGAGGAAAAAAAGGGAGGAGAGGAGGGAGGTGGATCGTATCCAAAGGTTAATTGAACTTGAGTACGAGGCAGGCAACCTCGGTGGGTCGTTTGACTGGGAGAGATCCGCAACCCGAGTTTTCCTGGAGCGTGCACATAGTGGCTTTCTAGAACATAATGAGACTTGTTCTGCTATGTTCTTTAAGTCGGTTAGGGCCAGACAGAGTAGGAAGGGAATGCATGGCGTTAGGGAAGAAAATGGTAGTATAGTTAGAGAACCAGAGGATATGGTCAGGGTGACAACTGATAATTTCCAAGGTTTATTTAAGGAAAGGGAAATGGATGTAGAGCAGGGAAATGTGTTTTTAGAACACTTGTCCAGGCGGTTTCCGGTGAACATTAGAGAAGTGATGGAGGCCCAGATCTCACTAGAAGAGGTTGAGAGCGCTCTTAGGAGGATGGGAAAAGGGAAGGTGCCTGGGATGGATGGGCTGCCGGCTGAGTTTTATCCCAAGTTTTGGGGTATACTTGGACCAGTGGTCCTCGAAGTCTAGAAGGCCATCCTTGAGACGGGGGTCCCGGGTGGATCAATGGCTGTTGGTGTGCTGTCACTTTTATATAAGAAGGGGGAAGTAACAGACCTTGGCAACTGGCGGCCGTTGACCATGCTGTGTGTACATTACAAGCTACTTGCAAAGGCTTTAGCAGACCGGTTGCGCACAGCCTTTCCCTACGTCGTCCATGAGGATCAGACGTGCGGGGTAGAGGGCCGCTCTATTAGATGGAACCTACAATTAATCAGGGACTCCATCGCTTGGGTTGAGTATAGAGGACTGCCTTTAATGGTAGCAGCGCTGCGTGTTAAGATGACGCAGTACGCCGACGACACTTCCTTGCTGCTGTGCAAGGACTCGTGCCTGACAAGGTCCCTTGCCATCTTTGGGGATTTCACCCGAGCGTCGGGAGCAGTTCTGAACCATGCAAAGTCTTCCGTCAAGTTTTTCGGAAGATGGCGCGGTAGAACGGATGTGCCTGGTGGGTTATCTCTCTGTGAGGGGGCCCTGAGGATTCTCGGGGTCCATTTTGAGACCTCCGGCTCAGTGACGCTAAACTGGAACATGCGTATCGCAGTGGTACAGAGGAAGCTAGCAATGTGGAAGGCTAGGTATTTGTCTTTTATGGGCAAAGTCCTGGTCCTAAAGGTGGATGTGTTGCCGTCTCTTTTGTATTTGGCATAAATCTACCCATTGCCGGCTTGTCTGAGGAGGCCTCTAGTGAGGCTTGTGTTTCAGTTTATGTGGAGTGGCAGGTGCGAGTGGGTCGCCAGGGCACGCATGATCTGTCCCATCGGGGAGGGAGGTAGGGGGGTACCACATTTCCCCCTCAAGCTGGACACAATTTTTGTTTGTTTCTTGTTAACGGAGCTTGCTCAGCCAGTGATACACCCGTCCGGTTACCTCCTGCGGGTGTTCTTCTCGTATCAGGCGAGAAGCATAATGGTGTGGTCTAACACGGGTCCTCGGGCAGAACAGCTGCCGTGGCACTTTGGTAATGCGGCCAAGTGGCTGCGTGCGCACCCTGAGGCTGAAGTTGCCCGAGTAGGTTTAGATCACAGGCACCTGTACGAGGAGGTCAGAAAGGCAAGGAGTCTGGCACCTGTAGTGGGCATCTCGGAAGTGGTCTGGGAGGGGGTGCAGGCGCGGGGTCTGGACAACAGGCTCAAGGACCTGAATTGGTTGAGCCTTCATAAGTGCTTGCCGGTACGTTCCATCATGTACCGGTATAGTTTGGTGCAATCCCCCACCTGTCCAAGATCCTCTTGTGGCAGGGAGGAGACTGTGTGCCATGTATTTTGGGACTGTGCCTTTGCCGGAGTAGTATGGGCTAGGGCACAGGTGTTGTTAGGTTTGGTAAGGGGGGGATTTTGTATTGACGTGGGCCAGGTTAGAGAGAGGTGTAGGGAGAGCGAGAGGGACGGATAAGGACAGGTTTCTGCTCTGGCTTCTCATAAGTCTCTTTAAACGGGGGCTGTGGGAAGCAAGGCAGAACATGGTGAAGACAGGGAGAGATTGGGGGGTGGAAGGGATAGTGAGGAGGGTGGAAGGAGATTTGAGGGGGAGGATGAAGAGGGAGGAGAGGAAGTGGGGGCAGCATGCTGCTCGGGAGAGGTGGAAGGGGGGGTTTAGGGCTGGGTGTCATTTAGATTTGTAAGGGGATAGATTAAGGACGGGGAGATAGGGAACGGTATTTTGTAGGGTGATGGGGAGGGAAGATGCTCCCCTGAGGTTTTGTTTGGGGTTTATGTTTAGTTAAATTAGTTTAATTAAAATATCATTATTTGAGTATGTATGAAAATTCTGAGTTGTAAAGAATGAATGGTATTGAAGATAATAAATAATTTTTTATTAAAAAAATATAGGCTGTATAGGTTTTCGCGTTTCGTTTGTTGTTTTGTAATTATTATTGTTATTTCATGTATCGTATATTTCCATTAAAGAACATGAGTAACCACCACGCCGCATTTTGGTCCGCTTCTCTTCCAACAGACAAACGCCGTTACAGAAACACCCACCACACCCGGACCAAGCGGCGTGTCAACAGGCAGCGAAAGGAGGAACGGACATGGGAGGATTAATTGTTCGGAGAAGGACCCTGGGATCAGCCTGGAGAATATCGCCGCCCCAAAGAAGAACTGGAGGCGGTGAGAGCTGAGAGGCGCTGGTATGAGGAGAAGCAACAGCGGCAGCAGGAGCAACAATATGGAGACTACACTACTTGGGAGGAAATAGACAGGTGGGCGGTCGACCCAGAGAGAGTGCCAGAGCCCGCCTGGGATTCGCTGGAGCAGTGAGAAGAGGGTTATAGGAGAATGGAGTTGGAGAGACAAGCACGACGGCGCAGAAGAAAGCCCGTGAGTCAGCCCCAAAAATGTATTGGGGAGGGGCTCAGGGAGAGTGTGGCAGAGTCAGGAGTCAGACCTGAGCCAACTCTCCCTGTTTATCGTGAGGAGCCAAGGAGGAGACCAGAGCCGGTGTTAGAGGTGAGCGAAGCAGACACTGTGAAGGAGTTAATGGGGAAAGTGGAGGAGAGAGTAATGAGGGAGTTGCTAGTTTGGTGCTTTAGGTACAATATTCGCCCGGACGGAGCGTGTCGGGGATTTGATGGCACCTGGGTCAGCGCTCCATACTCGTCCTGAGGTGCGAGTTAGTCGGCTGGTGAAAATTGTGCCAGCCTCACGCACTAGGCCTCCTGTGTACCTACCTAGCCTTGCACGTCCTGTGCCAGCCCTGCTCTCAGGCTCTCCAGTACACCTTCACGGTCCAGTCCATCCTGTGCCACCTTCACACACCAGTCCTCCGGTGGCAGCTCCCCGCACTAGGCTTCCTGTGCGTGTCCTCGGTCCAGTACCACCAGTTCCAGCACCACGCACCAGGCCTTCAGTGCACCTCGCCTGTTCAGCGCAGCCAGAGCCTTTCTCCTCTCCTGTGCTGTCGGAGTCTCCCACCTGTTTAGCGCTGCCGGAGTCTGCCGCCCGTTTAGCGGAGCCAGAGCCTTCCTTCTCTCTAGCGCTGTCGGAGTCTCCCGCCTGTTTAGCGCAGCCAGAGCCTTCCTTCTCTCTAGCGCTGTCGGAGTCTCCCGCCTGTTTAGCGCAGCCAGAGCCTTCCTTCTCTCTAGCGCTGTCGGAGTCTCCCACCTGTTTAGCGCAGCCAGAGCTTTCCTCCTCTCCAGTGCTGCCGGAGTCTCCCGCCTGTTTACGCAGCCAGAGCCTTCCTTCTCTCTAGCGCTGTCGGAGCCTCCCGCCTGTTTAGCGCAGCCAGAGCTTTCCTCCTCTCCTGCGCTGCCGGAGTCTCCCGCATGTTCAGCCCTGCCAGCCTGCATGGAGCAGCCTGAGCTGCCAGCCTGCATGGAGCAGCCAGAGCTGCCAGCCTGCATGGAGCAGCCAGAGCTGCCAGCCTGCATGGAGCAGCCAGAGCTCCAGCCTGCATGGAGCAGCCAGAGCTGCCAGCCTGCATGGAGCAGCCAGAGGTGCCAGCCTGAATGGAGCTGCCAGAGCTGCCAGCCTGCATGGAGCAGCCAGGGCTGCCAGTCTGCTTGGAGCATCCAGAGCTGTCAGTCTACATGGAACAGCCAGATCTGCCAGTCAGCCATGATCTTCCAGATCTGCCAGTCAGCCAGACTCTTCCAGATCTGCCAGTCAGCCAGACTCTTCCAGATCTGCCAGTCAGTCATGATCTTCCAGATCTGCCATGTCAGCCATGATCTTCCAGATCTGCCAGTCAACCAGACTCTTCCAGATCTGCCAGTCAAACAGACTCTTCCAGATCCGCCAGCCAGCCAGGATCTGCCGGAGCCAACTACCTGCCTGAGCTTCCTCTCACTGCTGGGCTTCCTCTCAGTGCTGAACTTCCTCTCAGTGCTGGGCTTCCCCTCAGTGCTGGGCTTTCCCTCAGTGCTGGGCTTCCCCTCAGTGCTGAGCTGCCCCTCAGTGCTGAGCTGCCCCTCAGTCCCGAGCTGCCCCTCAGTCCCGAGCTTCCCCTCAGTCCAGTGGGGTTCTGGGTGAGGACTACTAGGCCATGGTCGGCGGCGAGGGTGGACTATCCCAGGACGCGAGGGGGAGGAACGAAGACATTTATGGAGTGGGGTCCACGTCCCGAGCCGGAGCCGCCACCATGGACAGACGCCCACCCGGACCCTCCCTATGGTTTTGAGGTGCGTCCGGGAGTCCGCACCTTAGCGGGAGGGGGGGGGGGTTCTCAATCAGAGTCAGGTGATTATCGTTGTCTCTGATTGGGAGCCATATTTAGGCAGCCATATTCTGTGAGTGTTTCGTGGGTGATTGTTCCTGTCTCTGTGTTTGTAGTCACAAGAAAGGCTGTATAGGTTTTCGCGTTTCGTTTGTTGTTTTGTAATTATTATTGTTATTTCATGTATTGTATATTTCCATTAAAAAACACGAGTAACCACCACGCCACATTTTGGTCCGCTTCTCTTCCAACAGACGAACGTCGTTACACCAGTGTCATTATCAAATATGATGATCAAGAGCTTCACATACAGTATGTCGTTTGGTCATTGTGCGGGCACAGAATTACAGTAATTGCGAGTAAGGCCTCAAAAAATATTTATATACCAGAGCTGCGAGAAAAGTTCTATATATTATTGAAAGAATGTTGCGATTGTTTGTGAGAACGCCAACAGGTGTGGTTCCCGTGTGGGAAAGATTCCTGTGGGGGTTGCCATGGAAGCCAAGAAGGGGAGTGTGAAGTGTGTGCTCAAACACATGTGCATTTAAAAAAATGGATTTAACTAAGCAAGTTGGTAAATAAGCACCATTTCTTATTTACAATGTCAGTCTAGGAACAGTGGGTTAACTGCCTTGTTCAGGAAGAGAACGACTTATTTTTGCCTTGTCAGCTCAAGGAATCAATCTAGCAACCTTTCCGATAATGGTCCAGCGCTCTAATCACTAGGCTACCTGCCACCCCATGTAGGGGTCTGGGAGAGGAAGTGTGTCTGATGAATGGACATGTGCCTGAACTCAATTTTAATACACTAATAGTAGTCTCATCCATTCATTTCTAATGACCGGGCATTTTTGTCCAGGACATCACATGTGTACAAGTTTTTTTTTTTAAACACACAAAATGTATTGAAAATTATATAAATGTATTTTGTGTGTTCAGATGCCCTGCGTGGACAAAGTCATGGAACCTTTTGACAATCAGATTAAATTAACTACATTTTTCAGAGAGAAAACTTGTAAAACGGTCCAATTCGACTAGAACACAACAGGAGGGTTAAAGTTGTTCCAAAGGTTAAGCTTAGCATGAACTTTTAATGGTTAAGAGTTAAGGTTTGGGATAGTAAAACAAAAATCTATGGATTTGAACATGCAATCTCTATCACCAGAGGTGGATGCATACAATATTGCACCATCCCAATCCACTATCACTGTCCACAACACCCTATCAAAACCCGAAACCTATTCGAAGGGAGCAGCTCTCACTGTTGCCCCTAGTGGCCCGTTTCCACGTCATCTCCTGATGTCCTCAGACATGGATGAACGTTGAATACTGACTTGTATCACGAGTGACCTGGCTAATTCTAATTCAACCCATTCACAGCAGCATTTGGTGGTTTAATCAAACACACAGAGAGGGAGTCAAGGAGTGAGGGAGGTGGATGGATGGATTGAGAGGAGGGAAGAGTCCTAAACTTCCAAAGGTGTCTTCAAGTGCACCATTCAAATCAGTAAACACTGTTAAAGGAGAGAAATAAAGAGAACAACCACATCATGCATCCTCCATATGTGCTTAGTAAGCAGAGGTAATCCTCATATGCTCTATGCAAACATACAATATGGGCTGAAAGAGAAGGAAGGGAAGCACTACTAAGGTACACAATAGTACATTTTGGTAGACAGAAGGTGCTCTTTGGTAAAATATGGGCAATTCCACCATCACTGTCATGCCTGCTCCCGCCCTTCATTACGCACACCTGTCACCATCATTACGTGCAGCTGCGGCAATTTTGGACTCACCTGGACTCCATTACTTTGTTGATTACCCCCTCCATATCAGTCTGCTCCTCACAGCATTGATGTTGTTATTTTTCCCCCTCCAGATGCTGTTCCTGTTCTGTTTCATGTCTGTTGTTTATTAAATGTTCACTCCCTGTACCTGCTTCTCGTCTCCAGCGTCGATCCTCACAGTCACAGAATAACGATGAGACAGAGTTTTTACTTTAAAAGTATGACAAACAAAAAACATTCATTTTCTGTTTGGCACATACATGGCGAGAATCTTGATGACATACTCCTCGCGTCCTCTCTCCTCGCCTCCTTCTCAAAACCTATTGGATGAGAAAGACAAAGGTCCCTCCCCTCTGACCTATAGTTTACTCTACTTGTTCTTTAATGTACTGCCCTGTGTTTTACTGTTCTGTACCATATTGTACTCTTTAGTCCATACTTGTGAAACAGATATCTATGATTGGTTCAGATTTTGGCTTACCAAATTTCAACTACTTTCCAATGTCCGTGGAAGTCCTGGGGTCGGCTGGTGCTCAGTGGGTGAGGATGCTGATTACAGTAAATGGGAAGAGAGGGTGCTCATAGGTAGTTGCCAGTAAGTGCTGGGAGAGGTAACATTAACTGGAGAGAGCAAGATGAGAGAGAGGGAGAAAGAGAGGGAGGGGTTGTCCAGACTTTTCACACTGTTGCTTTGACCACCGTTATGAGCTGAACATAACAGTATGCCAGTGGAAGGGAAGACAATAGCAGGTGACCTAACTGTGGATTGTGACTACTAGGAACTCCCATTTTAGCCAGTTCAATTGCAGTCATCCTGCTACTGATTTGATAACAGAATAATGCTTTTTAATTACTTCACAAATCAGAAACCAAATTGTGATCAGTAGAAACACTAACATCTGAACTTTCAATATCCTTCCTCCTCATGAGGGAGAGAAATGAGAAAATATCTTATGTGGATTTTTGCTAGCAGAATGACAAGACGCATGGCAATATTTCTTAAACTTACAGGAGGCAAAATAATTTATGCTAAAACTAACTATGAATGTTGTTATTGGTTGACATGGGTCTTTACTTGTGTTTTAATGTACTATATATCAACAAAAGTATGTGGACACCCCTTCAAATTTGTCTATTTCAGCCACAGGTGTATAAAATTGAGCACACAGCCATGCGATCTCCATAGACAAACATTGGCAGTAGAATTGACCGCACTGAAGAGCTCAGTGACTTTCAACGTGACACCGCCATAGGATGTCACCTTTCCAACAAGTCAGTTCTTCAAATGTCTACCCTGCTAGTGCTGCCCCAGTCAGATGTTACTGTGGAGTGGAAACATCTAAGAGCAACAACAGCTCAGCTGCGAAGTGGTAGGCCACAAAGCTCACAGATTGGTCCGCCGAGTGCTGTGGTGCGTAAAAATCATCTGTCCATGGTTGCAACACTCACTACCAAATTCCAAAGTGCTTCTGGAAGCAACGTCAGCACAGTAACTGTTTGACGGGAGCTTCATGAAATGGGTTTCCATGGCCGAGCATCCGCACTCAAGCCTAAGATCACCATGTGCAATGCCAAGCGTCGGCTGGAGTGGTGTGAAGCTCGCTGCCATTGGAATCTGGAGCAATGGAAACACGTTCTCTGGAGTGATGAATCATGCTTCACCATCTGGCAGTCCGAAGGATGAAACTGGGTTTAGCGAATGCCAGGGAAACGCTAACTGCCGAATGCGTAGTGCCAACTGTAGTTTGGTGGATGAGGAATAATGGTCTGGGGCTGTTTTTCATAGTTCAGGACATGCCCCTTAGTTCCAGTGAAGGGAAATCTTAACGATACAGCAGACAATGACGTTCTACACAATTCTGTGCTTCCAACTTTGTGGGAACAGTTTGGGGCAGTCCTTTCCTGTTTGAGCATGACAATGCCCCCGGGCACAAAGCGAGGTTCTCACAGAAACGGTTAGTCGAGATTGGTGTGGAAGAACTTGACTGGCCAGCACAAAGTCCGCTTCCTGACACCATGCTACACATGGGGCCAACTTCCTGCTTACAGATCTTAACAACAAAACTGCTAAGACCGCCTCCATAGACCCTTGACAGTTTGTGACCTTGCTTGAAGCATGTTTTGTTCAGGTACAACATAACAAAGATGATCCAGGAACATGTTCTACTAGTTGAAGTCAGGAAGCTCATATGCCCATTTTGAGGAGAGCCTCACCGAATATGATAACATATAGCTGATTCTACCTGTGAGGGGTTTATATCAAAACTTCACAGGGAAGCTACTATTGGGCTCATCACATATACGGCTGAAATCTTTCAAACCCCCCATGAGGAATGATACTAGGCCTATAACGACATGTCTGCAGTACTTTATGACACGGCTTTGACCTCTCACCTCTGAGAGTGGCTGATGGCTCCTCCATAGACACACTGTTGATGACCTCGGTGTAATCTTGCCGACCAGTACAGCAGAGCAATGCCCAGGGGGACATTCAGGGGACAGGCCACCCCGGTCTACACTGGGACTGACCGGGTCAAGTCAGACTTGATAAGCCAGTCTTATGCATGTGGATCTGACCCACTAGGTCATACCCACAGACCCTGGTACGGCACTGGGGGATTGGGTTGGGTCAGATGTTGCAGTATGCTGTGTTAATACGGTTCTGTGGTATGCATATCTCTGAAAAGGATGTACATGTTCCACCCATCGTTCATGTGCATGCCACTGTCAAACTATATTCCCAACAATGAAAACAATGGGTTTCGGTCAGTCCCAAGGCTACTCTGTACAGTTGGCAGGTTTGGTTTGCACGTCCAATTGATTTGATATCCACATACCTGTCAGTCAAGTCACACACTGTTTATCAATCTTTAATTAGCAATTTTGCATACCACTTGTGCATTATTTGAATACTCAGTGAACCAGTCTTTCAGCTTAGTTTGTCATTGTCCACCTTCTTAGGTACCAAACCAACCAAGACGCTAAAGTATTGTCTTGACTGATTAATTGATATGATTCTGAGTGCCGAGAGAGGAAAACACAAGGTTAGTTTGGCACGGAAGGGTTTTGAGAAGGAATTTGTCAATTAATGGGAGCTTTTTTCCGTTGACTAGTTATATACAATACTTAATAAAATAGGCACTTCATTCATATTTCGCATACAAACACTATAGTCATCATTATCATGATTCATTTATCTATACTGTACAGAAGTATAAACACAACATGTAAAGTGTTGGTTACATGTTTCATGAGCTGAAATAAAATATCCTAGAAATGTTTGTGTACAAATTTGTTTACATTCCTGTTAGTGAGATAATCCATCCACCCGAGAGTTGTGGCATATGAAGAAGCTGATTAACTTCTTGGATATAGGGGGCGCTCTTTTAATTTATGGATAAAAAAACATTCCCATAAACAAGAAGATATTTTGTCACGAAGATATTTTGTCACGAAAAGATGCTTGACTATGCATATAATTTACAGCTTTGGGAAGAAAACACTCTGACGTTTCCAAAACTGCAAAGATATTATCTGTGAGTGCCACAGAACTGATGCTACAGGCGAAACCAAGATGAAACTTCAAACAGGAAATGAGCTCTGTTTTGAGGCTCTGTTTTCCATTGCCTCCTTATATGGCTGTGAATGTGCCCTGAACGAGCCTACGCTTTCTGCCGTTTGCCCAAGGTGTCTGCAGCATTGTGACGTATTTGTAGGCATATCATTGGAAGATTGGCCATAAGAGACTACATTTACCAGGTGTCCGCCCGTAATCTCCAAGCTGCACGCATTCATCCATGTGAATCAGGGGAGAGAGGAGACTTCCACGAACGATATATCATCGAAGAGATATGTGAAAAACACCTTGAGGATTGATTCTAAACAACGTTTACCATGTTTCAGTCGATATTATGGAGTTAATTTGGAAAAAAGTTTGGCGTTTTGGTGACTGAATTTTCGTTTTTTTTGGTAGCCAAACGTGATGTACAAAACGGAGCAATTTCTCCTACACAAAGAATCTTTTTGGAAAAACTGAACATTTGCTATCTAACTGAGAGTCTCCTCATTGAAAACATCCGAAGTTCTTCAAAGGTAAATGATTTTATTTGAATGCTTTTCTTGTTTTTGTGAAAATGTTGCCCGCTCAATGCTAACGCTAAATGCTACGTTAGCTATCAATACTGTTACACAAATGCTTGTTTTGCTATGGTTGAAAAGCATATTTTGAAAATCTGAGATGACAGTGTTGTTAAACAGCATGATCATTAAACAGGTGCATCTTGTGCTGGGACAATAAAAGGCCACTCTAAAAGGTGCAGTTTTGTCATACAACACAATAAGCTACAGATAATGAACACATTTGCATTTTATTGATGGCAATTTGAATGTACAGTGATACCGTGACGATATCCTGAGGCCAATTGTCATGCCATTCTTCCGCCGCCAAGACCTCATGTTTCAGCATGATCAAATCAAATTGTATTAGTCACATGTGCCGAATACAACAGTGAAATACTTACTTACGAGCCCCTAAACAACAATGCAGTTAAAAAAAATAAGAATAAGAAATACAAGTAACATGTAATTAAAGAGCAGCAGTAAAAAAACAATAGTGAGACTATATACAGGGGGGGGGGGGGTTACCGATACAGAGTCAATGTGCTGGGGCACCTGTTAGTTGAGGTAGTATGTACATGTAGGTAGAGTTATTAAAGTGACTATGCATACATGATAACAACGGAGAGTAGCGGCAGTGTAAAAGAGGGGCGGGGTTTTATGGCTTGGGTGTAGAAGCTGTTTAGAAGCCTCTTGGACCTAGACTTGGCACTCCGGTACTGCTTGCAGTGTGGTAGCAGAGAGAACAGTCTATGACTGGGGTGGCTGGAGTTTTTGACAATTTTTAGGGCCTTTTAGGGACACCGCCTGGTATAGAGGTGCTGGATGGCAAGAAGCATTGCCCCAGTGATGTACTGCACAACCATCTGTAGTGCCTTGCGGTCGGAGGCACAGCAGTTGCCATTAGTATGCAACTAGTCAGGATTCTCTAGATGGTGCAGCTGGAGAACTATTTGAGGATCTGAGGACCCATGCCAAATCTTATTTTTCTCCTGAGGGGGGAATAGGTTTTTGTCATGCCCTCATCATGTCTGTCTCGGTGTGCTTGGACCATGTTAGTTTGTTGGTGATGTGGACACCAAGGAACTTGAAGCTCTCAACCTGCTCCACTGCAGCCCCATCGATGAGAATGGAGGCGTGCTCGGTCCTCTTTTCCCTGACGTCCACAATCATCTCCTTTGTCTTGATCACATCGAGGGATAGGTTGTTGTCCTGGTACCACATGGCCAGGTCTCTGACCTCCTCCCTATAGGCTGTCTCGTTGTTGTCGGTGATCAGGCCTACCACTGTTGTGTCATCAGCAAACTTCCATGATAATGATCATGATAATGCCCATGTCGTAAGGATCTGTAAGGATCATACCTTGGGGACCAACAGATGCATATCTGTAATTCCCAGTCATGTAAATTTGATAGACTCATTTATTTCAATTGACTAATTTCCTTCTATGAACTGTAAAATATTTTTGATTGTTGAATATTGTGTTTATATTTACGTTCTGTGTAGAACAGTTCCAGCACGGGTACATTACATTACATTTAAGTCATTTAGCAGACGCTCTTATCCAGAGCGACTTACAAATTGGTGCATTCACCTTATGACATCCAGTGGAACAACCACTTTACAATAGTGCATCTAAATATTTTAAGGGGGGAGGGGGTGAGAAGGATTACTTTATCCTATCCTAGGTATTCCTTAAAGAGGTGGGGTTTCAGGTGTCTCCGGAAGGTGGTGATTGACTCCGCTGTCCTGGCGTCATGATGGAGTTTGTTCCACCATTGGGGAGCCAGAGCAGCGAACAGTTTTGACTGAGCTGAGCGGGAACTGTACTTCCTCAGTGGTAGGGAGGCGAGCAGGCCAGAGGTGGATGAACGCAGTGCCCTTATTTGGGTGTAGGGCCTGATCAGAGCCTGGAGGTACTGAGGTGCCGTTCCCCTCACAGCTCCGTAGGCAAGCACCATGGTCTTGTAGCGGATGCGAGCTTCAACTGGAAGCCAGTGGAGAGAGAGCGGAGGAGCGGGGTGACGTGAGAGAACTTGGGAAGGTTGAACACTAGTCGGGCTGCGGCGTTCTGGATGAGTTGTAGGGGTTTAATGGCACAGGCAGGGAGCCCAGCCAACAGCGAGTTGCAGTAATCCAGACGGGAGATGACAAGTGCCTGGATTAGGACCTGCGCCGCTTCCTGTGTGAGGCAGGGTCGTACTCTGCGGATGTTGTAGAGCATGAACCTACAGGAACGGGCCACCGCCTTGATGTTAGTTGAGAACGACAGTTTGTTGTCCAGGATCACGCCAAGGTTCTTAGCGCTCTGGGAGGAGGACACAATGGAGTTGTCAACCGTGATGGCGAGATCATGGAACGGGCAGTCCTTCCCGGGAGGAAGAGCAGCTCCGTCTTGCCGAAGTTCAGCTTGAGGTGGTGATCCGTCATCCACACTGATATGTCTGCCAGACATGCAGAGATGCGATTCGCCACCTGGTCATCAGAAGGGGGAAAGGATAAGATTAATTGTGTGTCGTCTGCATAGCAATGATAGGAGAGACCATGTGAGGTTATGACAGAGCCAAGTGACTTGGTGTATAGCGAGAATAGGAGAGGGCCTAGAACAGAGCCCTGGGGGACACCAGTGGTGAGAGCGCGTGGTGAGGAGACAGATTCTCGCCACGCCACCTGGTAGGAGCGACCTGTCAGGTAGGACGCAATCCAAGCGTGGGCCGCGCCGGAGATGCCCAACTCGGAGAGGGTGGAGAGGAGGATCTGATGGTTCACAGTATCGAAGGCAGCCGATAGGTCTAGAAGGATGAGAGCAGAGGATAGGTAGAAATCAAAGGAGGTTGGTGGCACCTTAATTGGGGAGGACGGGCTCGTGGTCATGACTCGAGCGGAATCAGGGGAATGGTATCAAATACATCAAACACATGGTTTGTTGTCATTCTATTGGCTTCGTTCCAGGCAGTATTAGCCACCCTCCCCTCAGCAGCCTCCACTGGTAGAAATGCAACAATTACAAATCATTAGGAACACCTGCTCTTCCATGACAAAGACCGACCAGGTATACAATCTGGGTGAAAGCTATGATCTCTTATCGATTTCACTTGTTACATCCACTTCAATCAGTATAGATGAAGGGTAGGAGAACCAATGAAGAAGGATTCAGAGGGGGAATGGGCTAGACAAAAGGTTTAAGTGCCTTTGAACAGGTTTGATAGTAGGTACCAGGTTCACCGGTTTGAGTGTGTCAAGAACTGCAATGCTGCTGGGTTTTTCATGCACAACAGTTTCCCATATCAAGAATGGTCCACCACCCAAAGGACATCTAACCGACATGTCACAACTGTGGGAAGCATTGGAGTCAGCATGTGGAATGCTTTCAACACCTTGAAATTGTTCTGAGGGCAAAAGGAGGTGCAACCCAATATTAGGAAGGTGCTCAGTGTAAATAAAGTATGTCAAAAAATATATATTTTCCATATTCTAAGAAGATGGCACGAAAAACAATGGTTGTTGCCGGACTGAAAAACATTGTGCCTTTAACAAAAGACACTGAAGTTATGACTTTACCATATAGTCTCAACACCTGCAGTTTACACTCTTAGAACCAGCAGCAGTTTCTCAACACAGTAGTGGCACATTATATTTGTTAAAAAACACTTTTCACATCTGTATTCCAACCAGTGAGTCTGCAAAAAAGCTGTTGTAGTAATGTTAACATTCTGTCCACCTATGACATCTCCCGGAGTGATTTCTTTCAAAATCATTTTCAATCATTTTCGTTTCCCAATGACAGTTGAAATTGACCACAGTGATGAATATTTTAGAGGGGAGAATGGTCAAATCCAGACACTGAGATGTTATTTAAATACGTTAAACCCCAAGTCCATCCGTTAATACACATTTCCACTCATGGAGATTCAGGAGAAAGTTTCTCAGAATAACTCAAACTTTTGGCTGTGTGCCACTCAAGAACGACCGGAATATGAAACAATTTTTTTAATCAACGTCGATATATTTAACCTATAAAAGTGTTTCATCTGGTCATTTAGGCCCTGCTGTTTAGAGCAGCAAATATGAAGCTACTGGTCAGATGCTGTTATTCCTAATTATAATACTATATCAAAGTGTTATTAATTTATCATGTAATTATTGGCAACACCTTTAACGGCGCTTATCACAAATCCCTGTAAAAGCGACAGTTAATTTCACTGTCCTGTTCTGCTGATTTATCTTCCATTGTTGTGTTCCTCTGTCTGATGTATAAATAATTAAGCAAACACAGCATTTGAGCTGTTGGAAATGTCACGATCTGGACGTGAATGGTTCACGTCGACCTTGAATGTTCGTAATTCTACCATATTTTGATTGCTGCTATTCTATTTAACAGTGCTCTTCAGATATTAGGCCGAAAGTGAGTGGTGGGTTGTCATGGAAACGTTTCATTACACGTTTAAACACGTGTTATATTACTTCTACGACAATGGCATAAAGACATCACACGACTGCACTTCCAAGTCGAGCATCACTCTCGGTTATCATCAACATTTTTACCTCTCGCATCAGCCGGGCAAGTAGGGATACAGTATCTCTAGAAAGTGCAGGCACATTCTGTTTACTGCTCTCTTCAATTATTGATTTTTTAATATTTTTTATACTGTTGTGATAGGCCACCCTGGGCGAACAGCAGGACATCTCATAAAAACTTAATCAGGACCCTGACCTAGCAAGAATCCCCCACAGTCCCACTGTCCCCCATAAAATCTTCAACCAGATCGACCCATCCCTCAGGGCCGGAGTCTAGTTGCTAATGCCCAAACAAAAGTGTAAGGAATTCTGTGCGGTTACTCAACGAGACACTTAAAAGGACTAATTAATACTAAACTGGGGAAATCATTTAAGACAGCACCAATTATAATGTGTCGGTATCACACCAGCCCAGCCTCGCAATGATCTCAATTATAGGGGACATGTTGTGGCAATGTCACTGCTGAGGGAGGGAGATAAAAACAATAATGAAAATGTCTTTGCCTGTTTTTTTGTTGTTGTACGTAGACAAGAAGAAAACAGTCCAAACTTAAATAAATGGGATTAAAAGTACTGCCGGTTGTAGTCAACACATGGCCTAAACAAAATTGAGAAAATGGCATCTGAGGATTTGGAAGTCAACTGGAAAAAAAAAACTTCACTAGGTGAGTTTTGTTCCCACCTGTTTTGGTGGTTTAAAGCAAGACAAGGTAGATTTGCAATCCAAACCTGCAGTCCTGTTCTAGGCTCTCGTACGCTTCTGATTTCCAGCTTGAGAGGAAAGCACAGTCATGCTACAATAACAGAACATCCACAGGCTTCACTTACAGGAACAGAGAGTGATGCAGCACTCACTTTTGTACTTTATTCAACGATGCAACATGTCAGAATCCACGGTTCACAAGTGCATGTAAAAAAATAAAATAATAATAATGCAGAGTTTAAATCAAAACATTTAGAAGATTGTTTGATTGAGGCTTAGTCAGATTCGTGACAAGATTCGTTTTCACATTTGGGACGGGAATCTTTTTTTTTAGTCGCCCTCCCTCCTGGAGCGAACTCCAAATCAAACATAGCACTTAGGGGCATGCCCGACTTAGACATGAACCATCATTAATGATTAAAGCCTCATCCCCTATTCTGACCAGGGTACCAATCTTTGCACTGTGTAATGGGAGCCCTGAGTGGAAAGGGAGAGGAAAGCGTGGCATTTGCATCAGGCAATCTCACACACGCCTCTCTGTTTAAAGGGAGGGATATTATGGTCTGTTTAACCGGGGATATTACCTGTTTACCCAGCTGCTAGGGGAAACTGGCATTTTTGTTTGAGGTAAGACAAATATTCCCAGCGGCTGGGAGGATAAGGGAGTGGGGGAGCATTTTGGTTCTAATAATTCCATGGCATAATCCACTGGGAGAGACGGGGTCACGACCCTGGAAGCAGAGGTGGAAATTGCACTGAGGACCAGACTGCAGGACCTGAAGAATGAGGATGCACTGGGATTGGAACTGAAGGAATACAGCTGCAGCTCTGAGTTAGGGCGGTGTCTATGGGCTGCATGCACGCTGAATTCTGATAATGTTTGTTGTCTTCCTGGCAAGTACAATGCATTGCTGCTTCACTGTCTACAGGAGACATAGTTCAATCATACTAGTTTTCCATTTGTAACTGTACACAATGAGTATATTAGTGCTTAAGTCTATCTCTTCATTTTAAAGCTCAAGAGTTGCGTTGGGAAGGTTGAGTTTGGTTTCAAGTACAAACAGTTGAAGTACAGTTTAAAGAGTGCGTGCTACGCAGCAAAGGAGACAGACAGAAAAAAAAGGTGGAAGAGCTCACTGTCGCATTTGTCCTCAACTTGCTCTCACTCTTTAATGCAAGTAACCGTTGACAACGAAGCTCTTGGTAACTGCACATCAGACCAATATTAAGGAAGAAGTAGACTGAGGTAAACAATGCACCAACAATTATTTAGAGCTTGCAAGAAAGGCTATTCACTGTACTTGCGCAGACAACAATAAAGCTTAAAACTTGAAACTAATCGGGAGTAGAAGACGAGAATACAGGAGTCACTGCAACAGAGCCGGGTTTCCACTCCTGTGTCATTCCACTAATATGACAGAAACTAAATCTGATCTTATGTAGCAAAGACATTTCCTCATCTGAAGGGCTTTGCTGTGTGGGCCTTTATCAAGATACATTGCAAATTTGTTCCTCGGATATTGCCTCTTGTCTGCAGAGAGTCCGTTCTAAATTTAGTGCAAGGTGTCCCTGCCCATCCAATATTAATGCTTGCAGACAAACACCAAATTAGGGGGGGAAGGAGAGGGAGAAGGTAGTCACATCCTACATTACAAGGGTATTAACCTCAGGCTGATTCATATACCCTTTGACTAAGGCCAGTGCCTCTGATACTAATGCTTCAGCCAGACAGATTTGTCATAATGTGGATCCCTGGGAGTCAGGGCCACGTACATAAAACGATGTTCAGTGAAAGTCAGAGAAATAATAAAGTACCTGAAACCTGTTTTTTTCCTAATGGATGTCATCTTTTCTGTCTCTCTCCATCTCTCCCTCTTTAGGAACAATATATCAGAGACCTCCAGAGCTGTTCTGCTAGTTGCCACAGCAACCGGCCTCATCACCCCCCCCCACACACACACACTCCCCTCTCCTATCCTTCCTCCAATAACCTCAGTCGCTGGTGCTTTACAAGTGGCTACTTGTGTCTTGCTGTGGAACCGTGGTGAGGTGAGCTTGTGTTAAAAGGGAGGGTCGACCGCATGATAAAAGACACCTAATTCTGCCCTGGGAAAAATATGACGCCATTAACACAAAAGGCTGGTCACGTAAGAATGAGGGATGGGTAGAGGACAGGCACAGTCCGCAGTGAAAGGATAGAAACCTTATGTAGAGAAGGAGTAAGGGATGAAGGGCAGATAATAGATAGCATACAGAGAGGGGAAAGGATCATATATTATAGATCTAGTGTATGAGTGATGGAGATGAGACTTAGACTAACCGGGTCAAGTCAGACTTGCATAAGCAAGACGTATGCATGTGGAGCTGACTCACTAGGTCACGACCACAGCCCCTGGTACGGCACTGGAAGACTGGGGGATTGAGTTGGGTCCGATGTTATAGTGTGCTGTGTTAATACGGTTCTGTTGTATGGATATCTTTGAAAAGGATGTACTGTACATGTTCCACCCATCCTTCATGTGCATGCCACTATCAAACTATATTCCAATGGATCTATAGATCTAGTGTATGAGGGATGGAGACAGAGACTATAGGTATAGGGAAACTTTAAATAGGCAGGATATAAATAGTCAGGAAATAAATATCCACTTGATTAGTGGTTTTAGTTTTTCAGGGGCCAAGAGTTTTCTGAAACCTCAGTTTGAGCTCATGGTGCATTGCTTGATTTTTTTGCTATTCACATTTCATCAGCTGACGCCACCACACAGGTTCCATTTTCTTCGCACACAACCTTGGCTGGGGGTGGATTCTGCATTATTTCACTCTGAGACAAGGGCAGGGTAGCCTTTCTGACTGCTGTAAAATTGATATACAGTCATTATTTAACTTAATTGTGTTTGGGTGTAGAGGAGAGATGCTACCTCTACCAAGTAGAGCCTACCAGTGACAATCCATCTAGCCCTCTAACGTACCATCCTTCTCTCACATACTTAATAACATGGACGTCTGCCGGCTAAGGGAGAAATGGATGTGAATTTGTCTCCCTCACTGGGACAGACGTCATTAAGAGTAATTTGCTGGAGCATGTAAACAAGGATATGAGTTATGGTCTCTGTGTAAGGGCTAGCCCGGATCTATAGGAACCGTTGACCCTGCCGATATGGCGAGGTATTCCAATGAATACATTATTTTGAGTGAGATGTACAGAACACAGACATGTGGAACCTTGGGCAACAAGTGGACCAACTAAAATGCCCTCCCGAATGAACCTTGTTTACGATTCGGATGATGAGACTGCATTGTAATCCTACGGAGCACAACCCTAATGAGCCCTAATCCATTATTCAGGTCACTAACCAATTGTTTGGGGGGATAGAAGAGCACAAGGGAAAGCTGTCAAGTATCCGCTTGTCAAATCGTAAAAGGAAAACCGCCATAAAGGCAGACCTTTCCGCCACCACTCGACTCCCGTCGCAACCTGGGATTGAACCATTAAGCAGATGTCGCCGGGAGTTCTGATATCATCATAAAAAAGTAACTGCCGTATTTCCCCATACAATGAGGGACATTTCCAGGACGTGGGAGTGGAGGACTGGGGGTGGAGGGGAGTCAGACTGTGTCATTACACCCACTGATGTGTTTTGGCCCACATCATGATAGGAATGTGATATAAGCGCAGGACCTTCCGCACAGGAATTGGGTCTCATATGATGGATGTCTGGATGAAAGCCCTCTTCACGCCGAAGATATATCAGTTCGCCGCAGAAAAGATGGTTGCTGGGCTAGTAGCATGCTCGAGTGGAATGGGGAGACCTTTATTATACGATACAAATGATAAGACTGCCAAGAGTTTGAATAAAGCAACAGTTGGGGAATATAGAACCGGGAGAAAGCAAACACAAAATAGAAGATAAGGCTGGTCATGGATAGGAGCTTGAATCCTTGATATTTCAAGCAGTAGTTGTTTGACGCATAAGTGTCGGGAGACTTTATTTCAACACAGGTGAAGTGAACTGTAAAGTAAAACAAGAAACAAGGATATCGCCCCATTAAATCTGATAGGCCGCTTACAAAGTGCACAAATCACACCGTAGAACTCTGGAGTACTTCTGAGAGGCTCAGTAGTGGACAATAGAAAGCATGCTCTCAAAGAGGGGCATAATTCACTTCTACATCAGTCCCTTCCAGTTTCTGCTTCTCTTTTCATGTATTTTCTCAGCTAGAACCTCACTGCAAGTGGGCGGAATTAGTGCATTTAAAAGGGTAGCATAGATGGGTTTTTGCTGTACGCTCTAAACGGTTCTGAGAAAAGGGAGAAGGCGAGGGAAAATACACAAGTTGCCCACACGCCTGCATGAATCGGTGGATAGCGGCCAAAGCCAGGACATTATCTTTCCAAAGCAGTGGGCCTTTTGATGTAGCCCTGACGGTGGACCACACTGGAGCCTGAGCCCTCTCAGTGGGAACAGTGGATCTGGATGCTGTCCCTTTGTGGATCGGGTTTCCGGACACGGGAAAGGTGGGTGGAAGGAATGGATGCCGTCGGTCGTTGGTTGTTTTTCGGAACTAGGTGGTACATGTTCAATTCTTTTTATACAGTGCCTTCAGAAAGTATCGACTTATTTCACATTGTTGTTGTGCAACAACTTCAATTCAAAATGGATGAAATAGATTTTTTACTCTCCCGTTTACATATAAAACTCCATAATGACAAAGTGAAAACATGTTTTTCGACATTTCTGCGGATTTATTAAATGAAAGACAGAAATATCTCATTTAAATAGGTATCCACAACCCTTGTTGTATCCACACCCCTTCATGATACTCCAAATTGAGCTCAGGTGCACCCCATTTCCTTTGATCATCCTTAAGATGTTACTACAACTTCATTGGAGTCCACTTGTGGCCAATTAAATAGTTTTGACATGATTTAGAAAGAAACACACCTGTCTATATAAGGTTCCACAGTTAAAAGTGCAAGAATCTATACCATGAAGTCCAATGAACTGTCTGTAGATCTCAGAGTTTGAGAATTGTGATGAGGCCTATATCAGGGGAAGGGTATAAAACCATTTCCAGAGTGTTGAAAGTTTGCAAGAGCACAGTGGTCTACATAATTGGGAAATGGGAAAAATATGGAACTACCCAGGCTCTGCATAGAGCTGGCCGTCCATCCAAACTGAGCAACTGGGCAAGGACCTTCCTGAGGGAGGTGACCAAGAACCCAGTGACCACTCTGATATAATTACATGTTGTTGTGTTACAGCCTGAATTCAAAATGGATGAAGTACACTTTGGTTCTAACCCATCTACACACAATGCCCCATAACGACAAAGTGAAAACATGGTTTAAGACATGTTTTATTATTTGTTGAAAATGAAATACAGTTATATGTGATTTACATAATTATTCACACCTCTGAGTCAATACTTTGTAGAAGCACCTTTGGTGGCGACAACAGCTTTTGAGTCGTCTTGGGTATGTCAATCCGCTTTAAAAATATATATTTTTTTAAATTGCATTTTCTCTGTGGCAGTAAGTCCAATTGGCCACATAACCGCAGACCACTTGTAACCACGCTGGCCCAGGACCTCCACATTGGGCTTCTTTACTGGCGGGATCTTCTGCGACCAGCCAACCGGACAGCTGGTGAACCTGTGGGTTTGCACAACTGAATAATTTCTGCACAAACTGTCAGAAACCATCTCAGGAAAGCTCATCCTTGTGCTTGCCCCCCCCAGAGTCTTTACCTAACTGCAGTTTGGCGTCGAAACCGACTTCAGTGGGCAAATGCTCACCTTCGATGACCACTGACACGCTGGAGAAGTGTGCTCTTCACGGATGAATTGTACTGGGTAGATGGCAGACGGGCCATAATCAACAGCCTGACCAGCCTGACCAACTCTGCGAGGGAGATTTGTCGGGCTGCACGAGTCAAATTGTTGTCACACCAGATACCGACTGATTTTCTGATCCACACACCTACCTTTTTTGTAAAGTATCTGTGATCTGTATTCCCAGTCATGAAATCCATAGATTGGGGCCTAATGAATTGATTTCAATTGATTGATTTCCTTATATGAACTGTAACTCAGTGAAATTGTTGCATGTTGGCATTTATATTTTTGTTCAGTGTATATTCTTTGATTGGAGACAGAGACAGATAATTCGAACTCAGCACTGCTGGTTTATGGATCAAAGCCTCGTGTTCACTTCATTACGACAGTTCCAAAGGTCACACGAAGTGCACAATACAGTACACTTTAAAAAATTCACATGATTGAATTATGTTCAAACAACTCCTGACTCCTGATCCGACACCACATGTCGGCACATACTTTCGATTTTACACTCTTCTACGTGTTTGCTGAGATTATTTTACTCCCAGAACGGATGCAGGTATGACCTGGAGAAATGAGAGTTGATCTGCAATCTTAGCAAATATGGGGAGCATCTTCTTGGAGCACTCCCGTGCCCTTCCCTGTCCACCCCGCTCAGGCTGGTCCATTTATGCAGTCACTTAGCTGTTATTACATCCCCTGTGCCCTCTTTGTGACTATGTTAAAGGTCCTCTTTGAGCCTCATTGTAAAGCGCTGACTCAGGTGACCCCTCTCCCAGTGTCCTCTTGTTAACTATTTTACAATGAATGGTGATTACCCATACCACATGATGTGCAAGCAAGTAGCATTGTGGGAGCTCCATCCCCTGCAGGATTCTCCATGGATCAATAAGAATGCTGATTTAAAACCATTGATAACTCAGTTGGGCTAATTAGCACACATAAACACAAATATGCTGATTTTACAAACAGGAAGCAGAAGAGCTGTATTTTTACACTATGGAAACCAAAGAAAACTAAAACTTCTATCATTTAATGTAAATATGAAGTACCTCTGGACTTGGGGTACTTGGGATGAGCAAGTGTGGAACTCAGTGGTTGAAAAATAACTAAATTGGCATACTTGAGTAAAATTAAAATTAAATGCTATACCACAAATTCCTTTTATTAAGCAAACAAGATGGCACAATTCATTTAACAGACAGAGGGGCACTCTCCAACATTCAGACGTCATTTACAAACAAAATATTAGTGTAGTGAGTATGCCAGATCAGAGGCAGTAGGGATGACAATGTGTTATTATTGGTAGTTGCGTGAATTGGACAAAAATTCTGTCCTGCCTGAGCAGCATTCGAAATGTAACAAGTCATTTTTGGTGTCACTGAAAATGTATGGGGGTAAAAAGTACATTTTCTGTTAGGAATGTAGTGAAGTTAAAATTTTCTAAGGCACTGCAGCGCAGCGCTAGCTGTGCCACCAGAGACCCTGGGTTCGTGCCCAGGCTCTGTCGAAGCCGGCCATGACTGGGAGGTCTGTGGGGCGAAGCACCATTTGCCTCACTGCGTCTGGGTTAGGGAGGGTTTGGCCGGTAGGGATATCCTTGTCTCATTGCGCACCAGCGACTCCTGTGGCAGGCCGGGCGCAGTGTGTGCTAACCAAGGTTGCACAGTGTTTCCGGGTTAGATGCGCGCTGGGTTAAGAAGCAGTGGTTGGGTTGTTTTTCGGAGGACGCATGACTTTTGACCTTCGTCTCTCCCGAGGCTGTGCGGGAGTTGTAGCGATGAGTCAAGATAGTAACTACTAATAATTTTGGAAACTACAAAATTGGGGAGAAAAAGGGGCTAAAAAGTAAAAATATATATATGTGTATAAAACTCCCTTTTTCAGGAACCTGTCTTTCAAAGAAAATGTGTTAAAATCCACAGATCTTCATTGTAAAGAGTTTAAACACTGTTTCTGATCCATGTTCAGTGAAGGATCAAGGTACTAAACGATATCATAACCGCCATCGACAAAAGACAGTACTGTGCAGCCGTCTTCATCGACCTCGCCAAGGCTTTCGACTCTGTCAATCACCATATTCTTATCGGCAGACTCAACAGCCTCGGTTTTTCAGATGACTGCCTTGCCTGGTTCACCAATTACTTTGCAGACAGAGTTCAGTGTGTCAAATCGGAGGGCATGCTGTCCGGTCCTCTGGCAGTCTCTATGGGGGTGCCACAGGGTTCAATTCTCGGGCCGACTCTTTTCTCTGTATATATCAATGATGTTGCTCTTGCTGCGGGCGATTCCCTGATCCACCTCTACGCAGACGACACCATTCTATATACTTTCGGCCCGTCATTGGACACTGTGCTATCAAACCTCCAAACGAGCTTCAATGCCATACAGCACTCCTTCCGTGGCCTCCAACTGCTCTTAAACGCGAGTAAAACCAAATGCATGCTTTTCAACCGATCGTTGCCTGCACCCGCATGCCCGACTAGCATCACCACCCTGGATGGTTCCGACCTTGAATATGTGGACATCTATAAGTACCTAGGTGTCTGGCTAGACTGCAAACTCTCCTTCCAGACTCACATCAAACATCTCCAATCGAAAATCAAATCAAGAGTCTGCTTTCTATTCCGCAACAAAGCCTCCTTCACTCACGCTGCCAAGCTTACCCTAGTAAAACTGACTATCCTACAGATCCTCGACTTCGGCGATGTCATCTACAAAATGGCTTCCAACACTCTACTCAGCAAACTGGATGCAGTCTATCACAGTGCCATCCGTTTTGTCACTAAAGCACCTTATACCACCCACCACTGCGACTTGTATGCTCTAGTCGGCTGGCCCTCACTACATATTCGTCGCCAGACCCACTGGCTCCAGGTCATCTACAAGTCCATGCTAGGTAAAGCTCCGCCTTATCTCAGTTCACTGGTCACGATGGCAACACCCATCCGTAGCACGCACTCCAGCAGGTGTATCTCACTGATCATCCCTAAAGCCAACACCTCATTTGGCCGCCTTTCGTTCCAGTACTCTGCTGCCTGTGACTGGAACGAATTGCAAAAATCGCTGAAGTTGGAGACTTTTATCTCCCTCACCACCTTCAAACATCAGCTATCCGAGCAGCTAAACGATCACTGCAGCTGTACATAGTCTATAGGTAAATAGCCCACCTATTTTCACCTACCTCATTCCCATACTGTTTTTATACTGTTTTTATTTATTTACTTTTCTGCTCTTTTGCACACCAATATCTCTACCTGTACATGACCATCTGATCATTTATCACTCCAGTGTTAATCTGCAAAATTGTATTATTCGCCTACCTCCTCATGCCTTTTGCACACATTGTATATAGACTGCCCATTTTTTCTACTGTGTTATTGACTTGCTAATTGTTTACTCCATGTGTAACTCTGTGCTGTCTGTTCACACTGCTATGCTTTATCTTGGCCAGGTCGCAGTTGCAAATGAGAACTTGTTCTCAACTAGCCTACCTGGTTAAATAAAGGTGAAATAAAAAAATAAAATAAAAAAACCATAAACAATTAATGAACATGCATCTGTGGGCCGGTCGTTAAGACACTTTTTCTTACAGATGGTAGGCAATTAAGGTCAAAGTTATGAAAACCTAGGACACTAGAGGCCTTTCTACTGACTCTGAAGAACACCAAATGAAGGATGCCCAGGGTACCTTCTCATCTGCATGAATGTGCCTTAGGCATGCTGCAAGGTGAGATGCCTAAGACAGTGCTGCATGGAGACAGGACGGACAGCTGATCATCCTCGCAGTGTCAGACCACATGTAACAACACCTGCACAGGATCAGTACATCCGAACATCACACCTGGGAGACAGGTACAGGATGGCAACAACAACTGCCCGAGTTACACCAGGAATGTACAATCCCTCCATCAGTGCTCAGACTGTCCGCAATAGGCTGAGAGAGGCTGGACTGAGGGCTTGTAGGCCTGTTGGAAGGCAGGTCCTCAACAGACATCACAGGCCACAATGTCGCCTATGGGCACAAACCCACCGTCGTGGACCAGACACGACTGGCAAAAAGTGCTCTTCACTGACAAGTCACGGTTTTTGTCTCACCAGGGGTGATGGTCGGATTCACGTTTACTGTCGAAGGAATGAGCGTTACACCAAGGCCTGTACTCTGGAGCAGGATTGATTTGGAGGTGGAGGGTCCGTCATGGTCTGGGGCGGTGTGTCACAGCATCATCAGACTGAGCTGTGCGTTACAGGGAAGACATCATCCTACCTCATGTGGTACCCTTCCTGTAGGCTCATCCTTACCCTCCAGAATGACAATGTCCCCAGCCATGGCCAGTGAAGAGCCCGGATCTCAATCCCATTGAGCACGTCTGGGACCTGTTGGATCGGAGGGTGAGGGCTAGGGCCATTCCCCCAGAAATATCTGGGAACTTGCAGGTGCCATGCTGGAAGAGTGGGGCAATATCTCACAACGACAACTGGCAAATTGTGTGCAGTCCATGAGGAGGAGTTGCAGTGCAGTACATAATGCAGCTGGTGGCCACACCAGATACTGACTGTTACTTTTGATTTTGACCCCCCCTTTGTTCAGGGACACGTTATTCCATTTCTGTTAGTCACATGTCTGTGGAACTTGGTCAGTGTATGTCTCAGTTGTTGAATCTTGTTATGTTCATACAAATATTTACACATTTACGTTTGCTGAAAATAAACGCAGTTGACAGTGAGAGGATGTTTCATTTTTTTGTTTGTTTAAATAGTAAGATACAGATACCCCAGGAAACTACTTAAGTAGTATTTTCATTATTTTTACACCACTGGTGGTACTGTAGTTCCTTAGCAAGCATCAAAGAAGCTGCTAATGAATCCATAATAGATCACATTCCTGCCTTAAGCCCAGGCACACTCCTGTCAAGAAGGGAGATGAAAACGCCATGAACAGGTGACTGATACATGACCAGATTTTGTTAATGACCACATCTTAATGACAAATGACAGATGACAACATCTGCAATGTGAAGTCATCTCCTACCACAGTCATTCCCGAAAACATGACCACAAATCAAGCCAGATCAAAGGAGCCGGGGTAATAAGAAAAAATAGATTATGATGAGCAACTACGTACCCATCAGGGATTCACACATTCTGAAAAATGGAGAGAAGAGAATAGAACCGATGGCTTGAAGTACACCATTGGGTTGTCACATCAGAAAATACACTTATTTGATCAGTTGCCACCAAGAATGTCCTAACGGATGTACAGTAGCTAGATGTGAGAGCCTTGGCCCTTAACAGTTCTAAACATTGGATTCTACACAGTATATAGTATTTACAATAATAAGTATGTCATACAATGTTCAACTACTGTTCCAATGTTTCTGTTGAAATCATATACTCAAAATGTTAAAGATTTGAGCAATTCGTAGAGACTGAGGTTGTGTGCCGAAGTCAGGAGAAATGATATGAATATACAATAACCTCTATATCAAAGCCCCTAAGCAAGTGTCAAAAAATGAACAATAGTTGCACAAACCTTAAATTTGTACACATTTTAAGATGAAAAACCTAATTCTTTAAACTTTTTTAACAGCAATGGAATATACACTTACACAGGGAAGCATTCTGCTGATGCTGAGAGCCAACACAAATGAATTAGTATGGTACTTGCTGTGTGCATTGTGCCCTGCGGATGACCGTTTAATCAGCACTGCATTTTAGGCTCTTAATCGAATAAAATTACATTTGACAATTTACGCCAATGCAGACTTCCATTTAATACTTGATTTAATAGAATTCACGACCCCCCTTTGTTCCAGACTGCATCCCAAATGGCACCCTATTCCCTTTTGTAGTGCGCCACTTTTTACCAGGCCCCATATGCTGTGATCAAAAGTAGTGGACTATTTAGGGAATAGGGAGCCATTTTAGATTAACTCCAGGAAGTCTATAAGCTGTAAATAAAGCCATGGTCAAGGAATGGGATGTGAGATGTGCAATGCATAAAGCAAAGGGTCCATGCCTTCAAGGTGATTCCTCACGTATTGCACAAGGGTGAATGACACAAACTAAATTATTCCCGCAGAGACCCACCAAAATAAGAGAGGAGGCACAGGAGGATTTCCCATTTTGAATCACACGCCTTAGGGAGAGATATTGTAACCATCTACCTATCTCCCCTGATGCAAACTTTTTTCAATTTTCAAAGTATCTCTTTGGTAATTCACTCTACTACATTATTCTTTATTCAAGGTTGACACGTGATTTCTAACTAATAGATGGATCCAGAGGCTCATGCAGAATGAGAACATGATTAGCAATTACAGGTAACTACTGGGCACTCATCTGATTTTGTAATGAAATAAAGTTGCTGGAACTGTCAAGACAAGCAGTGTGGTGTTAAAAAAAACAATGTACGCAATCAGGAATAAAATGAAACCATCTTTCAGAGGTAATCATGTTTTCAATTACTTTTACTTATTCTCTCTAGACATACCATCTACCCACCTCTCGTTAACTATTATGAGTTTTCTAATACTGTTAAATATGCTCGCACGTACATACACAGACCAACTCAAAATGCAGGTGTCAGGAGTTTTTAGGCATATAATCATTGAATACCTTTCCTGTCGACATTCTAATAAACATACTACATTCTTATTTTGGTATGACACCGGAGCAATCGATAAATAATCATATTTGTTTAATGCAATGCATATTTATTCATACATTGACCGATTCTCATCATCAAGCATTCCAGCCTTCAATAGGCAGTAATGTGTCAGAGACTACATGAAATCAAATATGGTGATGCAGTCATTTCACACATGTCACTAAATATCGATCGTACTTCAAAACGGGAAAGAAAAGGGACCTTGGAGTACTCCACAACAAAAGGCAGGGAGGAAAATGAGCAAAGTCTGCAATCTTTAAAAGGAAACATTTACCCCAAACCACAAATTCCTTTCATTTAAAGTGTTAAATAATACTTATTTGTGAGAACAAAATGTTTTGTGAACAAATGTTTAATTTGGCTTTATAGTAAGTTTGGTAGCAACATGAACAATCATTGCATAAATGTGTTTTGCCGCTCAAGTCAACTACAAAATCTTCAATGCAATGCTCTCTCTATGGGCTGGCTAGCTAGCTAACTACACAGGTAGGTAAATAAAATGCAAGCAAGCAAGCGAAGCTACACACAATAACACCAAAGACAATGTCAGCATGTAACCCTATTACACGGGCTAAGTCACTGGCTTCCTGGTGCTCTTCCATGCCGTCCCTAGGAGGGGTGCGTCACTTGAAGATATCCCTCTAGTGGTGTGGGGGCTGTGCTTTGGCAAAGTGGGGTGGGGTTATATCCTGCCTGTTTGGCCCTGTTTGGGGGAATCGTCGGATGGGGCCACAGTGTCTCCTGACCCCGCCTGTCTCAGCCTCCACTATTTATGCTGCAATAGTTTGTGTCAGGGGGCTAGGGTCAGTCTATTATATCTGGAGTATTTCTCCTGTCTTATCCTGTGTCCTATGTGAATTTAATTATGCTCTCTCTAATTCTCTCTTTCTCTCTCTCGGAGGACCTGAGCCCTAGGACCATGCCTCAAGACTACCTGGCATGATGACTCCTTGCTGTCCCCAGTCCACATGGCCGTGCTGCTGCTCCAGTTTCAACTGTTTGCCTGCGGCTATGGAACGCTGACCTGTTCACCGGATGTGCTACCTGTCCCAAACGTGCTGTTTTCAACTCTCTAGAGACAGCAGGAGAGGTAGAGACACTCTCAATGATCGGCTATGAAAAGCCAACTGACATTTACTCCTGAGGTGTTGACCTGTTGCACCCTCGAGAACAACTGTGATTATTATTATTTGACCCTGCTTGTCATCTATGAACATTTGAATATCTTGGTCATGTTCTGTTATAATCTCCACCCGGCACAGCCAGAAGAGGACTGGCCACCCCTCATAGCCTTGTTCCTCTCTAGGTTTCTTCCAAGGTTCCGGCCTTTCTAGGGAGTTTTTTCTAGCCACCGTGCTTCTACACCTGCATTGCTTGCTGTTCTGGGTTTTAGGCTGGGTTTCTGTACAGCACTTTTAGATATCAGCTGATGTAAGAAGGGCTTTATGAATACATTTGATTTGATTTGATTTAAAGCATGTCAGTTGGCTGTAAAATCCCCTAAATTAACTTCACTGCAATCTCACCAAGTTCAACCTTCAGATCGATGTGCCTCACAGAGTGGACCCTGACAAATGCAACGGCAGATATACTTTGGAGGAGATGCTAACCCTAACCCATGCTATGTCAATGGACCACACAGTGCATTCTGAGCAAATCTGGGACAAGGAGCGTTCCCCTTCAAGGAGTGAATGGGAGTCTTATTGGGCGCAAGCTCAAAAACTTAACATTAACATGCATTTTGTGAACAAGTAGTACAACATTACAAATCTTTTCAGAGATGTGAGATAATTACTTTTTGGAAAGAATTACACTCTTTGGGCTCCCGAGTGGTGCAGTGGTCTAAGGCACTGCATCTCAGCGCTAGAGGTGTCAATACAGACCCTGGTTCGATCCTGGGCTGTGTAGTGGCCATGATTGGGAGTCCCATAGGGCAGTGCACAATTGGCCCAGTGTCATCAGGTTTAGGGTTTGGCCGGGGTAGGCCTTCATTCTAAATGCGTTGTCTTGGCTGTTTGCTTAGGTTCATTGTTGTTTTGGAATGGGAACCTTCGCCCCCAGTCTGAGCTCCTGAGTGCTCTGGAGAAGGTTTTCATCAATCTCTCTGTACATGGCTTCATTCATCTTTCCCTCGGTCCTGACTAGTCTCCCAGTCCCTGCTGCTGAAAAACATCCCCAAAGCATGATGCTGCCACCACTATGCTTCGGCGTAGAGATAGTGCCAGGTTTCCTCCAGATGTGATGCTTGGCATTCAGGCCAAAGAGTTAATTCTTGGTTTCATCAGACAATAGAATCTTGTTTCTCTTGATCTGAGAGTCTTTAGGTGCCTTTTGGCAAACTCCAAGTGGGCTTGAGCTCTTGAGCTCTGTCAGAGTGACCATCAGGTTCTTGGTCACCTCCCTGTATCAGGTATCAAGGTAAGATCCAGATGCAAACCGTGTCAAAGTAACAATGTTTATTACAGCAACAGGGGCAAAGGTACTGGACGGCAGGCAGACTCAGGGTCAGGTCAGGCAGAGGTCGGTAATCCAGAGGTGGGGCAAAGATACAGGACGGCAGGCTCAGGATCAGGGGCAGGCAGAGTGGTAAGGACTGTGGTTACAGGGTCAGGACAGGAGGATGAGAAAAGAGAGACTGGGAAAAAGCATGATCTGACACAAAAACGGTGGTTGGCTTGACAAACAATACGAACTGGCAATAGACAAACAGAGAAAACAGGTATAAAAACACAGGATAATGGGGAAGATGGGCAACACCTGCAGGGGGGTGCAGACAATCACAAAGACAGGTGAAACAGATCAGGGTGTGACACCCTGACCAAAGCCCTTCTCCCCCGATTGCTCAGTTTGGCCGGGCAGCCAGCTCAGGAAGAGTCTTGGTGGTTCCAAACTTCTTCCATTTAAGAATGATGGAAGCCACTGTGTTCTTGGGGACCATTCGATGCTGCAGAAATGTTTTGGTACCCCTTTCCAAATCTGTGCCTCGACATTTGATCTCATGGCTTGGTTTTTGCTCTGACATGCACTGTCAATTGTGGGACCTTATAGAGAGGTGTGTGCCTTTCCAAATCATATCCAATCCATTTAATTTACCACAGCTGGATTTCAATCAAGTTATAGAAACAAGGATGATCAAGGACGATCAATGGAAACAGGGTGCACCTGACCTCAATTTTGAGTCTCATAGCAAAGGGTCTGAATACTTATGTAAATAAGGTATTTCTGTTAAATCCATTTAAAAATAAGGCTGTAAAGTAACAAAATGTGGAAAAAGTTAAGGTGTTTGAATACTTTCCGAATGCACTGTATACACTGACTTTGAGAAGGGATGCGTGAGGATTAGTTTAGCATCCGCGTGACGCAGCATGACAACGTGAAGAAGTGAACGCGATTGTTCGACAGTCTGCTGGGTGGGGCATTATATATTTCCTTCATTCATTGGATTCCTATCTAATTTCTAAAATATCTCTGACAACGACACCATGCAATGCACCCTCGATTAAAGAGGCAGGAAAGAAATGTGTTAGACCCTCCGTTAAATGACATCTTCGAGATGGAATATCACAAAAAGAATGGCTAATTCGAGAGAAGACATCTGCCTGAGTTATGACATGGGCCAGTATTGAAATCTGACATGTATGATAGACCTTTTCACCATCTATGAACTTTCAGTGTAGTGAGAGCGACTTCATCACAGTGCCACGTCATACCGGCAGGATTCCTGCCTGCTTGAACGCCAATAACTCTGATACACATGATACACCCTGTTACGGCCGTTGGTGGAAGAAGGTGAGGACCAAGGTGCAGCGTGGTACGTGTTCATCTTTATTTAAGAATTGAACACTGGATGAACAAACAACAAAAGAGAATGACCGAAACATTTCTGTCTGGTACAGAATACAAAAATAGCAAACAACTACCCACAAACACAGGTGGGAACAGGCTACCTAAGTATGGTTCTCAATCAGAGACAACGATTGACAGCTGCCTCTGATTGGGAACCATACCAGGTCAAACACATAGAAATACAACACACAGAACAAAATATAGAAATTAAAAAGATAGAATGCCCACCCCAAATCACACCCTGACCAAACCAAAATAGAGACATAAAAAAGGAACTAAGGTCAGGATGTGACACACCCAGGGAATTGATAGAACATCACTCAGAGATGCACATCAAATGGGTTAACTTTTCTTTTAAGACAAGGCATCAAGCCTCCCAACCTGTGGAGTTAAAATTTTAATTCAGTTTTGGGTACACGTGTATTCTATCCAGATGTGAGACTGCGTAGTAGTATATTATGTTTTTGTTCCAGAATTGTGGTATTGGTGCCACTGAGATCAATTACATTTCTGGCACTTACTTCAAAGTGAGCTATGCTTCCTGTGACTAAATTGACAGATTGGAGAATCAGAAGAGCTTAATAAATCCTTTTTTTTCATATGTATGATTATAAGACTGGCATGACACATCCACACCTGGGGGAGCAAAACTGAGAAGCAACTGATATTTGACTTGGAGTAACACATTTCGTATGCAAAGAAAAATAAATGACAGAAAATCACAGGAGCAAAATCCCTACCTGTCTAGGCCTGGTGCATTTATTGAAATTTTCTTGGCAGGATAATCAAAAGCCAACAAGTCACCATGAAGAAAGAGGGGGGCAGGAGGCAATATTACAGAGTGAAATCGAATGCCTGCCACCTGGCCCCGTTTGTGACATTTCAAAACTCGAACATGTACACATATACCCGCAAACGCACACCTGTCGACTTTCATATATGTTACGTTTCATTGAGTGTCACTGTTATGAACTGGGTTGTCGACAGTTCTCACCAAGCTCAACCCAAAATATTATTTTGAGGTTTGTTAACTTAATCCAATTACTGAACACTTGCCCAATTGAACTTGCCCAGATGCCCATTTCTTTTTGCAGAACTTTAAGATGATTCAACGAGAGTGAAATCTTGAACATTAGGCAGCATGCTACTTAAAGATATATTTGGAGATTTTGATGATGAGGCCCTTTACCTACTTCCCCAGAGACAGATGAACTTGTGGATACCATTTTTATGTCTGTGTCCAGTATGAAGGAAGTTAAAGTGAGTTTTGCGAACCAATGCTAACTATTGGTATAGAAGAGGCTCCATCTTATTCCCTTCTCTTCTCCAGTTCTTCATCACCACCCTATATCTTTAACCAATATCCGTCATGTCCTGCCTATGGCTGTAACCAATACCCTTAAGCACTTTGTCCATTCGGGAAACCACCACCTTAAGGGCATTATGGAGGAGAATCACTGAATAACACCTCCTTGCCCATTTTCCTCCTTCCGATAAGTAATGTGCAATAACTCTGTGACCACTCTCACCTGACAGGCCCTCTGCATAGAAATGAAGGCAGATTTGTGGGCTGTCAAACACGCTGCTCTCCCCCCATCACTTCTGTGATGACGAATCACGCGCGAGCCAGAGGTTCATGTGACCTTTTCCGATGCTCACGAGCAGCGGTAGTGACAGCCCACCACCACAGTGACAAGGCCCATGTCATATCTTATTGAATGGCTTCACGTTGACATTTGGTAGGGTAACCTCGTCCCTCCTCTGATGGAATGATTGGTATTCATGACTGACGCTCCACATTTTGACCATGTGAATACGATTGATTGTCATTTCTATCTGTTCTTGGGGCTGGAGATCACAGATAATGAAGGCTTCTGAATAGTTCTTACAGGCCAATGTTCTCTTGGACTTCCAGGAATGGAAAGCTTTAAGTTAAAATTGTTATGCAAGTGAAAAGCGTATGCTGCAGAACAGATTGCAATATTTCTCAGAAATATATTTATCTGAAAACGAGTTGGTGTGATATGCATCACATAGTATGAAACTAGAATAATCTTATCTAATAATTGATTTCCATTGTATTTCCTTTTTCATGTTCCTTTATGTGACCCATCTCTAAAGGGATCAAGGATGATGTCCTCAAACAGTAATCATTCACAAGGCAGTAAGACACCCTTAAACTATTTCCCTACAACACAACCTATTGAGGTATTCACTGGACCCCAAGTACCAACCCATGTTGGTAGTGGGGGTAAATAAACTACCAAAATGATTTTAAAGAATCTGCACACTTGTCAATCTGGTTTAACGTGAGTTGAATCCCATTTTGCACTCTTTTGCTATGGCTTTAGCCCTTTTGCTATGGCTTTAGCTCTTTTGCTATGGCTCTAGCTCTTTTGCTATGGTTCCTAGCTCTTTTGTTATGGCTCCTAGCTCTTTTGTTATGGCTCCTAGCTCTTTTGTTATGGCTCCTAGCTCTTTTGTTATGGCTCCTAGCTCTTTTGTTATGGCTCCTAGCTCTTTTGCTATGGCTCTAGCTCTTTTGTTATGGCTCCTAGCTCTTTTGTTATGGCTTTAGCTCTTTTGCTATGGCTCTAGCTCTTTTGCTATGGCTTTAGCTCTTTTGCTATGGCTCTAGCTCTTTTGCTATGGCTTTAGCTCTTTTGCTATGGCTCTAGCTCTTTTGTTATGGCTCTAGCTCTTTTGCTATGGCTCTAGCTCTTTTGCTATGGCTTTAGCTCTTTTGCTATGGCTCTAGCTCTTTTGCTATGGCTCTAGCTCTTTTGCTATGGCTCTAGCAAGAGGGCAATATTTTATTGACGTAGTGTTTCACCCACCTAGAAAGTTATGAGCTTTGGCTTTCACCTGTAATTGTTTATTTATGTCAGAGAAGACAAAAAATCCCTTTCAACCCACATTATCTAGTACACAACACAAATATAAAACCTATGCAAATATGATAATAGCAAGAAAGAATTGTGAATGAATATTACTTTTCATACTGCATATAATCTGTTTTAGAAACGTCCACCCAAAATGTTTCACCTTCTTTATTACTTTACCAAACATATCATGACAGTCATGACAGTCATTAGTAATACATCTAATGTTTGACTTCCACACAAAATTACTTCTTTGCTTATTTTAGGTTTAAGGAAGTGTGTAGGTCGCATTCTTTATCGTAGAGCTATGAAAGTTATGTAATTAGATCGGCCTGCTCGAGACAAATTCAGCTATTGCCATGTCTGTATCGTGAAGCAGTCGAGATGGATAAACGTTTTTCTAAGGACCGCCCCTTTCATGTAATGTTGCAGTGAAGTGATATAATGGATATAATGATGCAGCCGACCACCAGAGGGAGGCAAATACAAGTTTTATTCGACAGAACGTTTCCAAGGCCCTAGGAAGGTCTGGATCATTGTTCCCTCTAAACTGCGAGTAGCCCGAGACTGCAGCTCAGAAGTATTAGCCCACAGGGAGCAGCATGAGATGGAATTTCACTCAACTTTCTAGAGCAGTGGTCACCAAGCGGTCGATTGCGATCGACTGGTGGATCTCCAAGGCATTCCTAGTCGATTGCCAAACATTTTTGTAAAAAAAACGAACGATAAAGCCTTGTGACCATTTGTTTTATCAGTCTCAGGCAGTTGACGGTAGGTGCACCTGATTTAGATGTCTGTGTGGGCGAAATTTGACCATTTTGAACCATTTAATGTGTCTGAAGGTACAAACTCCGCCTTCCCGGTGGGCCCAGAGAGCACAACAAGTGCACTATAGGCCTACCGCCTACGTTCTTTCAAAATCGAACCCAGAAGCAGACCAGGACAAGGAGAGTAGGAAGAAGGTGAGTATTTATTTACAAGTGAATGTGAATGGGTAGATATATCCAGGTGGCGTAGCGGGCAGTGGTGGAGAGTTGATGGGAGTAAATAGATGGATCCAATGGGGTAGCGGAATCCTCCGACGACCAGGCGGGAATGGGGTAAATGATCTGGGTGAGTAACTGAAGACAGAACAAACGGAGGTAAGTTTAAGGCAAGCAATACGTAAAAAACAACAAAACAAATTCTATCCAACTTGAGGCTGATACTATGGCACAACATACTGTTCATGGCTAACGATCCGGCAGGGAAGGTCAGAGCCTTTGAAGGGGAGAGGTGATGATCAGGACAGGTGTGCAGATTACTGATGGGATACAGGTGCGGGTGAACATGATCTCCCAACAAGCTAATTCGCCCGGCAACCAGACAGGGTGCGTTCCAGGACACTGGAAACACACTCCAGGACAGAAACACAGGCAAACACAGATCGGATGGCTCAGATGACCGTGTCTGCAGAAATGTAGCAGACAAAAGAAAACTACAGCAAAGTTGATAAAGTGAGATTTCAAGACGTTTAAAACCATGACTAAAGAGAGTGACTGTCAATGAATATAGCAAAGAGATCCTGTTTTTGAGTGAGTTCATGTTTAAGTTCTTACACCTCACTGTCAACACTTTGTATTCAAGACTTTTATAAGCCACAAAATGTGTGTTCTTCCTATTTCCACTCAGTGCTACAACAAGCACTGCAGCAGTAATAAATCAGTAGGAAAGTATATCTATAGGCTTGCGTTGTTATTATTAGAGGCTTGGGTCTTTTATCAAGGAATATTTCTCTGTTCATAGGAGTAACAACATGAATTTGTGCACGAGGCAGAAATAATGCGGTGTGACTCGAGTTTCGCCATTTGGTCAATGTCAGTTTCGCCCTTTTTGGTCAGTGTCAGTGGAGGAAAGGGAGTGCAGAGGGATGTTGAATGGCGGACCCTCAATCTGCTGCTCTCTCCCTCCACTGAGACTGACCATCAAATGCAGGCACCATCAGCCCAATAAAATTATTTAAACGTATGCTCACAGCTGTGTTTCACAAGTAATAAAAAACAACAGATATATTACCGGTGTGATCAAAAAATATTTATAATGTATTGGTCCTATAGCTTACTGCACAAACCTCATTACTACAGTACTGTTTTTAATTGGTTAATGTTGCATAGGCTTACGTCTTTTAAAAATCTGAGCATAGATCTCGGCTTGCATTTTTACTCAAAGTGATCTAGACTCAGAAAAGGTTGGTGACCACTGTTATAGAGTTTCCCTATACTGTGGCAATTGTGATCGAATCAATGCAATATTATCCACTTTCAATGCAACATACAGAAACAAAACAAACTACGCAACACATTTTGTTGTAGGTATTCTATGCATTGACATGCACTACTCAGCCTGTACTCTACACAGACTGGTGTGGCATAAACAATCAGAGATGCAGTAGGCCTATATGCAAATATACCATTGCCATATACGGATCTCTTCCATTTACTTTGAACTGGACTGTGTTTACAGCATGGGCAGTCGTGAGTAAATGCAGCTGTTTTGAGATCAAAGCAAGAGCTGCATGTAGCCACGTGTGCACTTTTCTACATATCATTGTCTAGTTAGTGAGTTATTAGGCCAGTTATAAATCATTTGTAGTCAGTAATAGGGCATGCTACAAGAGCGCAAAATGTATACATTTCTAGACATCTTTGAAAAGCGAGTCAGGCTTGAGACAGGCTTGAATAAGCTACAGTGGGGAGAACAAGTATTTGATACACTGCCGATTTTGCAGGTTTTCCTACTTACAAAGCATGTAGAGGTCTGTAATTTTTATCATAGGTACACTTCAACTGTGAGAGATGGAATCTAAAACAAAAATCCAGGAAATCACATTGTATGATTTTTAAGTAATTAATTTGCATTTTATTGCATGACATAAGTATTTGATCACCTACCAACCAGTAAGAATTCCGGCTCTCACAGACCTGTTAGTTTTTCTTTAAGAAACCCTCCTGTTCTCCACTCATTACCTGTATTAATTGCACCTGTTTGAACTCGTTACCTGTATAAAAGAACTTCACGGCAGGACCTGGTCAATGACCTGAAGAGAGCTGGGACCACAGTCTCAAAGAAAACCATTAGTAACATACTACGCCGCCATGGATTAAAATCCTGCAGCGCACGCAAGGTCCCCCTGCTCAAGCCAGTGCATGTCCAGGCCCGTCTGAAGTTTGCCAATGACCATCTGGATGATCCAGAGGAGGAATGGGAGAAGGTCATGTGGTCTGATGAGACAAAAATAGAGCTTTTTGGTCTAAACTCCACTCGCCGTATTTGGAGGAAGAAGAAGGATGAGTTCAAGCCCAAGAACACCATCCCAACCGTGAAGCATGGAGGTGGAAACATCATTCTTTGGGGATGCTTTTCTGCAAAGGGGACAGGACGACTGCACCGTATTGAGGGGAGGATGGATGGGGCCATGTATCGCGAGATCTTGGCCAACAACCTTCTTCCCTCAGTAAGAGCATTGAAGATGGGTCGTGGTTGGGTCTTCCAGCATGGCAACGACCCGAAACACACAGCCAGGGCAACTAAGGAGTGGCTCCATAAGAAGCATCTCAAGGTCCTGGAGTGGCCTAGCCAGTCTCCAGACCTGAACCCAATTTAAAAATTTTGGAGGTAGCTGAAAGTCCATATTGCCCAGCGACAGCCCCGAAACCTGAAGGATCTGGAGAAGGTCTGTAGGAAGAGTATGCCAAAATCCCTGCTGCAGTGTGTGCAAACCTGGTCAAGAACTACAGGAAACGTATGATCTCTGTAATTGCAAACAAAGGTTTCTGTACCAAATATTAATTTCTGCTTTTCTGATGTATCAAATACTTATGTCATGCAATAAGATGCAAATGCACATTTGATCCAGAAAAAAACAGCTTACAAAAAACGCAACGTCACTACAAAATATTTCAAAAGTTGCCTATAAACTTTGCCAAAATATTTCAAACCAGTTTTGTAAAACATCTTTAGGTATTTTTAAACGTTAATAATCGATCAAATTGTAGACGGGTCTTTCTGTGTTCAAACCAGCGATACTTTTCACGTCTTGCACAACTCTCAACAGTGTACCCAGTTCCTAGTTGGCCAACTTCTTCATTGCAAAAAGGAATAACCTCAACCAAATTCCAAAGACTGGTGACATCCAGTGGAAGCGGTAGGAACTGAAACTGAACTGAAAACAGGTTCCTATGAAATATCCCTGGGCAATGACATCTCAGGGAACAGAGAGAGGCAAAAAATAATAATAATTCTGAACAGTTAGTCCTCTGGGTTTTGCCTGCTACATAAGTTCTGTTATACTCACAGACATGATTCAAACAGTCTTAGAAACTTTAGAGTTTTCTATCCAAATCTATGAATAATATGCATATCTTATATTCTTGGCATGAGTAGCAGGAAGTTGAAATTGGGCACACTATTTATCCAAAAGTAAAAATTCTGCCCCCTAGCCCCAAGAAGATTCATTAAGAGGTTTTAAGTTATTCCCACAGGCTTGGCATATGGTATATGGTATATCATTTTGTTCCAGACAGACACTATAACACAGATGAGAAAATCTCTAAATACAATAACACCATGAAAACAGACAGAGACGGCCTTCAGAGTAAAAAAGGAATTGCAAAAGATAGGTTTTGTTATATATTGTTTACACCTGAAGCTCCTTGAAGTTCAGAGTTACAAAACAGCCTCTGGCTAGCAGTTATCCACAATAACACAATAGCTTTTCACTAATCTTATTTTATGTTGTTTATTTCTCTTTCCTTAATATGTCAGGAGTACACACATTTATTTATTGACATTTGAAAGTCAATATACTGTATTGGGCATGCAACAACGAGACATCAGAGGTCTTACAGTAGATCAACAACATCAAGAGCTTTGACCATTACAAAAAAAAGAAATTTCATGACGTTTCACCATGTTTATCCGGAGCCATATTTAAATAAATGGATCTGTGCTTATCTTAACACAATTGCTAAGTACTTTTTGACAGAATACAACTTGCATCTTAACCTTTACACCACTTCAGATCAGCATTTACCTTAGCTAAAGTTTGTACTCCACCTCAAGTGTATAAATAAGTGTGTCGAATGAACTATGCCTGGCTGTCAATCAACGTCGATAGCAAATCAGCAAACACTGTAGTACACTGGGGTCGACCAAGTGTAGCCGAACCAGAGAACTGGCTGGGACCCTCAGGCCATTTTGCTATAACCGAGTCAGACCCCCTTTTTATGGGCTTGTTATGTACATGCTACTCTTGTTTTTTTGCATGCCAAATAAATCATTCATGTGTAAGAAAGACTCAAGAGAATCACTAAATAACACTAGTCAGGATAAGTTCAACTCGAAGAGCTTGTGAGTTGCATGTGAATAAGGTATGATACATAATGAGTGCTCTCCCAAATGTTAAACCCTTTCCCACCTGGGTCCATGTCTGAACCCTTCCTGCCCACCTGGGTCCGTGTCTGAACCCTTGCTGCCCACCTGGATCCATGTCTAGCCAAAAGGTTGAGTCCCGAGGTGAAAAGCGCTCCATACAAGGGAGGCACTGAATCAAGTTGACAGGGTAATGTTTGAGGTGCCCATGAAAAGAATATGAGTCATGATTCCCAATTATGTTTGAATTTAAACAGGACATGACCGCCTTGCTTAGAAGCCTCGGCGACGGCAGCCATGAAGACGACCCATTGGCAGCCTGAGATAGCACAACATCTGTCAATAACACCAGGCTAAAAGAGTAGCGCAACTTGTGACATTGAAGCACTCACTCCCTCAGCCCACTCTCCTCTCCAGCCCTCTTCAATAACATTTTAACAAATCACAAGCCATCGCCAGATACATTCATTACATGTAGACCACTGAGAGCAATACGTTTTTTATGTTGTTAAAAAATTGAAAAATCAATGGGAAAGCGTTTAGATTTTCTTCAATTAGACTGACTGAAAGAGCCAGCAACGTGATTACTAGAGTGGGAGAGATGGAAAAAGGCTAAAGAAAATACTAGGATTTCTTCAGCAATTTGTTTCTTGGCTGTATTTTTCAAATCGCTCAATACAATCTCCTAAAACTTTTCATTTATCAATCGGTTTTAAGTTACAGAACAAGAAAGCCAAGCCAGGGCAAAATCCTTCATTCATTAATGAAAGACATCCATTACTGTCGCAGAGCAATAGTTAATATAAATAAATGAATTATCAAACCCACTTAACCAGGGTTTATTATGAGAGAGCAAGGCATAATTGTGTTTCTGATCAGCTCAGATGAATTCAGATGCAGGAGTCTCCAGTAATTTAGTCCCCACCCCTTCTCATTTAAAAGATAGTGCTAGGAACAGGGGGATATATCACTGGGCTAATTACCATGGTTTGGTATAATGACATTAAATTTGAAAGGAGATATACTAAACTTTGGTAAATTTTTTCATTGCTGACACTGTGCAGCAAGTCTCATCTTTACCATATCCCATCAAGATGTTAACAAGAAGCCAGAATTATTGGCAAAAATACTGAGAGTCTTCCTAAATCGGACATGATTGGGGCTCAGCGATCTAAGGGACTGCATCTTAGTGCTAGCGGCGTCACTACAGACCCTGGTTTGATTCCAGGCTGTATCACAACTGTCCGTGATTGCGAGTCCCATAGAGCTGCACAGAATTGGCCCAGTGTTGTTAGGGTTTGGCCGGTGTAGGCTGTTAATGTAAATAAGAATTTGTTCTTTAACTGACTTGCCTAGTTACAAAATTTAAAAACGTGTTTGCCAATTGTAAACTTCTGACCCATTTATTGAAATTTAACCCTCACACTCAAATATTTAAGGTAGTATTTTTTTCTCTTCATCACACTGACATGTACTATGTATAAATGGACAATTGATATAAATCACTTTTATGACATTAAAACTTGTTAGGGCCGTGGTTCCGAGGTGGGAACATCAATCAGCGGAAATTTCAAGTGCGCCACGTATAGTTTTTGATAAAACTCAAACTTTCATTAAAATGCACATACAATGTACTGAATTATAGCTACACTCGTTGTGAATCTAGCTACTGAGTCAGATTTGTAAAATGCTTTTCGGCGAAAGCATGAGAAGCTATTATCTGACAGCATACACCCCCAAAGTACTGCAACGCTACTTAAAATGACAGATAGCCGGGGGCTACTCAAAACGCAGAAATAAAATATAAAACATTCATTACCTTTGACGAGCTCCATTCTTGGCACTCCTAGATGTCCCATAAACATCATTTGGGTCTTTTTTCGATTAAATCGGTCCATATATAGCCTAGATATTGATCTATGAAGACTGTGTGAACAACGGAAAGCAATAGCGTTTTCTAACGTAACGTCATTTTTTTAAATGAATAAAGTCGACGATAAACATTCACAAAACACTTCGAAATACTTTTGTAATGCAACTGTAGGTATTAGTACATGTTAATAAGCGATAAAATTGATCATGAGGCGATGTCAATTCTATAGGTGTCCATCTGGAAATAATGTCCGGATAAATCTCAACCAAAATATCCGGTCGGATACCTGAAGAAATGGCTTGTCTCTTCTTCATTTGACCAAGAAACAAATCGTTGTAATGAACTTCGTCTGTCGTTTGAAGAGAGTCAGACCGAAATGCAGCGTGTAGGTTACTCATGACTTTTAAAGAAGAAAATAGCGGTACATGAAATAACTGACAAATACAAAAACAACAAACGAGTGAAACTAAATACAGCCTATCTGGTGACTAACACAAAGACAGGTACAATCGCCCACGAAATACAACGCGCACTCAAGCTACCTAAATACGGTTCCCAATCTGAGACAACTAGAATCAGCTGACTCCAATTAGGAATCGCCTCAGGCAGCCAAGCCTAACTAGACACACCCCTACTAATACACACTCCAAATTAATACAGAACCCAATACTAAATACAACATATAAACCCATGTCACACCCTGGCCTACCCAAACATATAACAAAAACACAAGATACAATGACCAAGGCGTGACAGAACCCCCCCCCTAAGGTGCGGACTCCGGGACGCACCTCAAGAGCATAGGGAGGGTCCGGGTGGGCGTCTGTCCATGGTGGCGGTTCTGGCTCGGGACGTGGACCCCACTCCATAAATGTCCTAGTTCCTCCCCTTCGCGTCCTAGGATAATCCACCTTCTCCGCCGACCATGGCCTAATAGTCCTCACCCTGATCCCCACATAACTGAGGGGCAGCTCGGGACCGAGGGGCAGCTCGGGACCGAGGGGCAGCTCGGGACCGAGGGGCAGCTCGGGACCGAGGGGCAGCTCGGGACCGAGGGGCAGCTCGGGACAGAGGGGCAGCTCGGGACAGAGGGGCAGCCCGGGACCGAAGCAGCCCGGTACTGAGGGGAAGCCCGGTACTGAGGGGAAGCCCGGTACTGAGAGGAAGCTCGGTACTGAGAGGAAGCTCGGTACTGAGAGGAAGCTCGGTACTGAGAGGAAGCTCGGTACTGAGAGGGAGCCCGGTACAGAGAGGGAGCCCAGTACAGAGAGGAAGCTCCGTACTGAGAGGAAGCTCAGGCAGGTAGTAGGCTCCGGTAAATCCTGGCTGGCTGGTGGACCTGGATGATTAAGGTTGTCTGGCCGATCTAGAAGATCTTGGCAGACTGGCACTTCTGGCGGATCCTGGCAGACTGGCACTTCTGGCGGATCCTGGCAGACTGGCACTTCTGGCGGATCCTGGCAGACTGGCACTTCTGGTGGATCCTGGCAGACTGGCACTTCTGGTGGATCCTGGCAGACTGGTGACGCTGGGCCGACTGGCGGCGCTGGGCAGACAGGAGACTCCGGCAGCGCAGGAGAGGAGAAAGGCTCTGACTGTGCTAAACAGGCGGGAGACTCCAACAGCGCAGGAGAGGAGAAAGGCTCTGGCTGCGCTGAACAGGCGAGGCGCACTGGACGCGCTGGGCCGACTGGTAGCACTGGTGGCGCTGGACAGACAAGAGACTCCGGCAGCACAGGAGAGGAGAAAGGCTCTGGCTGCGCTAAACAGGCTGGAGACTCCGATAGCACAGGAGGGGAGAAAAGCACTGGCTGTGCTGAACAGGCGAGGCGCACTGGAGGCCTGGTGCGTGGTGCTGGAACTGGTGGTACTGGCGCGAGGACACGCACAGGAAGCCTGGTGCGGGGAGCTGCTCCCGGAGGACTGGTGTGTAGAGGTGGCTCTGGATAGACCGGACCGTGCTGGCGCACTGGAGCTCTTGAGCACCGAGCCTGCCCAAGCTTACCTGGCTCGATGCCCACTCTAGCCCGGCCAATAGGAAGGGCTGGTATGTGTCGCAGCTGGGTCTGCACCCGCACTGGAAACACTGTGCGCTCCATAGCATAACACGGTGCCTGCCCGGTCTCTCTAGCCCAACGGTGAGCACAGGGAGTATGCGCAGGTTTCCTACCTGGCATAACTATTCTCCCTTTTAGCCCCCCCAATACATTTTTTGGGGTGACTTTCCGGTTTCCAACCGCGTCGCAGTGCTGCCTCCTCATACTCGCGCCTCTCCGCTTTAGCTACTTCTATTTCCTCCTTGGGACGGCGATATTCTCCCGGCTGCGCCCAGGGTCCTTTTCCGTCTAATATCATCTCCCAAGACCAGAAGTCCTCATATTGCTGCTCCTCACAATTAACAGGGAGAGTAGGCTCAGGTCTGACTCCTGACTCTGCCACTCTCTCTCTGCGCTTTCCCCCGTTACCTACGGTTTTCGCTCTGTATAGCCGTGCTTTCCTTTTCGATTCCATCCGTGTATAGCCCTCTTCGCATTGCTGTAGGGAATCCCAGGCGGGCTCCTGCACTCGCTCTGGGTCGGCCGCCCACCTGTCGATTTCCTCCCACGTAGTATACTCCTTGCTTCTGTTGTCCATAACGTCCTCCTTCAGATGCTGCCAGTTCACACGCTGCTCGGTCTGTGAATGGTGGTGGGTGATTCTGTATTGAACTTCGTCTGTCGTTTGAAGAGAGTCAGACCGAAATGCAGCGTGTAGGTTACTCATGACCTTTAAAGAAGAAAATAGCGGTACATGAAATAACTGAAAAATACAAAAACAACAAACGAGTGAAACTAAATACAGCCTATCTGGTGACTAACACAAAGACAGGTACAATCGCCCACGAAATACAACGCGCACTCAAGCTACCTAAATACGGTTCCCAATCCGAGACAACTAGAATCAGCTGACTCCAATTAGGAATCGCCTCAGGCAGCCAAGCCTAACTAGACACACCCCTACTAATACACACTCCCAATTAATACAAACCCCAATACGAAATACAACATATAAACCCATGTCACACCCTGGCCTACCCAAACATATAACAAAAACACAAGATACAATGACCAAGGCGTGACAATCGTAGGCAAATGACAAGACTGTTGACATCCTGTGGAAGCTTTAGGTATTGCAACCTCGACCTCATTTAATCTGGTTCACCTTTAACAATTCTTGGAAGTGGCGCATCGATATTTTTTTCCATTTTCAGTGATCAGATTTTCCTGCACTTTTCGATGAAACGCATGTTCTGTTATAGTCGCTCTGGATAAGAGCGTCTGCTAAATGACTTAAATGTTAAATGTTAAATGTTAATAGTCACAGCCGTGATTTAATCAGTTTTAGAAACGTCTGAGTGTTTTCTATCCACACATACTAATCATATGCATATACTATATTCCTGGCATGAATAGCAGGGCGCTGAAATGATGCGTGATTTTTAACAAAAAGCTGCGAAAATTCGCAACTTCCCTAATATTTGGTCCTCCATTCAAATGAGTAGAGAACATTTGGGGAATTGACTGTACTATTTTGTTTTGGAATACATCAACAGGACACTGGAACGTACATCCCATTTAGGGATTATCACCATTATGAATCAAGAGAAAACAATAAGCTTTGTGAGGAGGCCCATTTGTGTCAGAATGTCTTTTCAATCACAATTGACGACCCAGAAGTGAAATTCCCAAGGCGGGAACTCTGCATCGTCTGACAGCTTCCAGATATTCTATTTGCCATTCATCACAAGTCCAGGGCGTGAGGAGGAGTGGGATGAGGAGGAGTTGGCAGACCGGGGCATTTTTTTAAATAATGGAAAGGATCATGGTCTTATGGAGGCAGACGTTACGGAGCGCACGCCTGCAACATTCCACATTCCACGAATAGAAGCCTCTTAGGAGTGTTTTACACCACTATGGCTCCCTAGCTCAATCTGGTAGAAACCATGCTTTTAATGTGGATTAAATATTCATCCCGTTGTTCCACCAGAGCGTGTAACAACGTGGAATTTGCAAGCGGGGACCGTGCGACACCTAACGCAATGAGGCTGTGGTGTTCCCCTTTATTTATTGATGTCATCGGGAACGCTTACACACTGAGACAGGCCAGCCTGAGGTACTTTCCTCTGTGTCAAAAAGCCATTGGTAAACACGCTACTGATGGAGGGTGATCGCCCAGTGACTGGGAAAGAGATGACTAAGAAGAAATACATACAAATCAGTGATGTGTTTGTGAATGCGTATAGGGAACCGATGCATCTTTACGGTCTAAATTAGCCTTGCACGTATTGAGCATCAGTTAAGCACCACAAACTACCCTCCTCAGTCCTGCACCTGTTTCTGTTCTACGACCTGCGTATGTACACGCATCAGTTCCGTGTGATCCGTTCAGTGTGATGTTAGTGTACAATGGAAATATTGACTTTGTATGACTCACTGTGTATGACAGAGGTCCTGTAGACTGTAGTCTATTTTTACCAGCAAGATTTCAGGAGGGTGAATCAGGCCAGGATTAAAATCCATCAAATCTGTGCCGAGCTATTACGGAGAATATCTGACACATTTGACGCTAGCAATTTAGAGCGTTAGGCCAGTAACCGATAGGTCGCTGGTTCAAATCCCTGAGCCAAGGCACTTAACATTAACTGCTCCGGTAAATCGCTCTGGATAAGAGCATCTGCTAAATGACAAAAAATGTAAAATGTTTATTTGATTTTAAAAGAATACGCTCAAGGTGATCCTTTTGTGTTCTTTCAGGAGGAGAGACAAGGGCCATTCTTCAGTGTGTCATGTTCTACTCGAAGCTGTTGTCCAATCAAAAGTGTACAAACCCAGGTGTGCCTGTTTTAAAGGAATGCACATTTTAAAGGAATGAACAAAGTGAACAGGGGGATGATAATAGTACAGCCAGATTACCAGCTGTCCTCTGTCATTGTTATTGTCAAGGAAATAAGAAGAGAGGCTTGGCAACAAACACTGCAATCAGCGGCATCACAATATTTGCGACTACGTTTGTGCCAAGACTGTTAACTATGGGCAATGTACTGTAGGCCTATTTTTCCCACTCAGAAGTGTTGGGAGATGAATGCCAACCACATTTAAAATTAGATTATAATACACACTTATTAAGATGACAATCTGACATTGTAATGCAAATGTTTGCAGGCATTCCAGAGCTAAAGAACCATCTAGAAGCATCTTGTCTTGATGAGCCTGCAACCAGAACTCTGCGTGTTTTATAGTATGTTGTGCGCAAGGGGACATTCTATTCATAGTAGGCCCTCATACAGTACTCTGCCCCAGAAAGCTTCTCTCCACCACATGTCCCTAGACACTGGAGCTTCTCTGGCTGCAGTAAACAGACACTGTGAGAGAGCAAAGGGTTAACGATGCAGTAAACAAGCAGTGCTGGTACATCTGAGCAGGTCACAGGGGGCGGAGAGCTATCTGCCCAGCTAGAGGCTAGCTTAGCCACACACCCGCCTAACACTGCTTTCTGACTCTCCCAGAGGGACCAGTGAAGAAACAAGTCTAAGGAGGCGAGAGGTGTAGAGAAGAGAAACAGAGATGCTATGTATCGATAAGAGGCGCTATTTATAATTCACAAGGTACCCGGTAAAATAAATGGGTTCAAGCTAACACCTACAGTACAGTTATTGACTACTGATGCACTACTGTGAGTGACTTGCAGGTTGGCATTTATTGTCATGGATCTTGCCCTGGAGGCAGCTCTGCAGGGTGGTCACTTGCTAGCACAGCCAAAAAGTAATAAAATCAGATTTGAAACCTAACCTTAACCCTAACCACACTGCTAACCCTAATGCCTAACCCGAACCTCAAATTAAGACCAAAAAGCAAATGTTTGTTTCCATACATTTTTACAATAATAGTCAAATTTGACTTTGCAGCTGACCCGTCTAGCGGAAATCACTCAAGGCAAATTCATGGCAATAAACATGAGCCGGCAGTGGAAAGCTCCGAAGCCACATGCCATTGTGCATTCAAAACAATATGTCTGCTATTGAGCAATGGTTGCATCAAAAGAGGGGGAGATGTTTGCTCAGTCGAAATCCCTACAATACCATTGCCTAACATCTTTCCAGCCTCTGCTGCTTCGGTCCATCAGCTGTTGATCAAAGTTGAGTGGATTGTTGAGAGCATAGCACAGAAGTTTAATGCTGTAGCTTGTTTCCATGGACCTTCTTTCATCCATACAGGAAAGAAGGAAGGAAGTGAAGGAGTGAAATATGTATTCGTATTTATATGGCGCAAACAGTGTTTTCATTTGAATTAGCTCCAAGGAAAAACAATATAAACCCCTACACAATAGTGACTTTCTGCAAATAACTGGCTGAGACCTATTGTGGTCTGCAAGTAGACTCTCAGTCGAATTGCCTCTCAAAGGCGTTTTTTTGGTAAGAATTTTAATTACAGAGCAAGTTCAGAAGTATGGAACGAAGCACCATTGAATGTGCTGCTAAGGAGATTGAGAAATTAATTAACCATGTGTGAAATGATATGCAAACGTGTTTTATCAAAAGCGACACAGCCATTATCAGAGTAACTGCTGTATGAACGAGGCAGAGAGGGAAGAATGGCTGATTTCTGAAGTAGCTGCTATGTTTCATATAAGCCTTAGCCCAAAACATAGAAAATGCACTATTAATTGAGTTCATTGATTTTCACCTCTCCTCAAACAAGTTGATTAGAGTATCTTCAAGGAATTCCATTGAAATTGTCCACACACGCAGTTAGTCAAGTACACATGCACGTTGCACACAGCTGACATTGCATCCTATAATATATTATTGGGATGTGAGGATTCAAACACTCCAAGAACATTTCAAATTATTTATAATGGCCTTCTCAATTAGCAAACTCAGTTCGGTCCCCAAGCTTCATCCAAGCACATGCCACTCGTCATTATAACATAGCATAAATAAATCACCTTCTCTTCTCCAACCAGACGTTCGAGAACAACTGCCTTTGCTCTTTAATTGCACTCAGAGTGTTGCTATTTTGGCTGCATGCAATCCACTGTGGTTCCCTGGCTCAAATACAGCAGCCTTTAAGACACCAGAAGCAGATGATGTAACAGGTCATTAATTAAAACATTTGCCCATTATTCGTTTTATAATGACTCTGGTTAGAGCGTATCAGCGGGTTTGAGTAATTCCCGGTCGCTCCCTGGATGTTGACTGGTATATGGAGACCCAGTTCATATCACAGTTATCTGCAGCGATGCTGACTGGTATATGGAGAGCAGATCCCTAGCTTGGACAGTCACAAGTCATACAACCACAGCTGATACTCGCATGTAGAGTCATGCTCAGTACCAGACCTGGGTTCAAAAAGTAGTTGAAAGCTGTCTAACATGACATGAGCTGTGCATAAAGTAGCTTGGCTAGTGCAATGGGAGCCAATGGACTGGTCCTAAAAGTGCAAACCTGGCCCATATTGCACTTGAAGCAGGGTCAATAAAATGCTAAATGAATAATGAATAAATCACATTGATGAGCTCACGGGGTTACTGCTTCACGGTAAAATATACCCTCAAGCATGGGCAGCAAAGGCCCCGCTCAAGCTCTCCGCTCAACAGTCGACTATCGATTGCACTTCTTTACACAAAGCCCCGCACCAAAATTAATTTCGAATTTCAGTGTAAAGCTTCAATAATAAGGAGGCATCTCCTCTATTCTATTGTAGCAGGTAGAAAGACAAAGCCTGGGAAGCCTACAGGTCTTCTAGGTACCCGAGGTGAGTTTTTCTAGGTACCTGAGGGGAGTTGCCTTAATTGAACAGTAGAGGAGCTCAGTGGTGCGCCTAGCTATCTCAGCATAGCACCTCCCCCCAGGCCCCTCACTATTCCTCTCCCAGCAGGAGTGTCTGGACCCAGAATCACCCAGAGAGCCTGCACCGAAGGGGGGTGGATGGTGGATTGATTGAAGAGACTCAGGGAGGTGAGGGGCTGATGATTTCTGGAGAGGAATGCTAGCAGTAGGCTAGTGGTCATGCTGTGGTTCACCTCAGCCCAGTCACGAGTTAGGAGTTTATTCTGGTGGACTTAGGCTACATGTCTAAATATGTTGGTGTTAGGGCTCTGCATTATTGTAATGCAGGAAATGCTAGGCTGCCTGAGAGGTGAGTAGCATTGAAATAGTAATGCAGAGAAGCATTTGAATCTGAATTTATTGTTAGAAAATATGCTAATAAAACGTGATACTAGTGTTTCATTGTTTTTTCCACACGTATGATCCCCCATCGTCAGGCCATGCATATTTAGTATTTATTAGGATCTCCATTAGCTACTACCAAGGCAGTAGCTACTCTTCCTGGGGACCAAACAGGATTAAAGTAATACATCATGGTAAACCAACACATCATTCAAGACATTGGCATTATACAAATTAACACTTCTCCATAGTACACTTTTACAATAGTTCATAACACAATATTAGAGTGTGTGTGTATAGAGTGTGTGTGTTTGTGTGTGTATCACATCACAGTCGGTTTTGTTCCGTGAGTTGTTGTATTATGTTATTTTAAACCTGATTTTGCTGATATCTTGAGTTACCTGAGGTGGAAGAGTTCCATGAAGTCATGGCTCTATATAGTCCGGTGTGTTTCCTAGCCTCTGTTTGGGAATTAGGGACAAATAGTGATGCACTCAATTTCTCCTTTACTTTGAGCCAGGAGAGATTGACATGCATGTTCTTGATACTAGCCCTTCATGTACATTTAAGGTCCAGCAGTCCTGCTCTGTTCTGGGCCAACTGTAATTTCCCTACGTCATTCTTTGCAGCACTTGACCATGTATCTGGGCAGTAGTCCAGGTGTGATGAAACTATGGCGTGTAGGACTTGTGTAGTTGATTGTGATGTCAAGAAGAACGAGCAGCGCTTTGTCACGGACAGACCTCTCCCCATCTTAGTAAAAACGCTGCATCAATACGTTTTGACCATGTAAGTTTACAATGTAGGGTTACAGCAAGCAGTTTAGTCTCCTAAACTTGCTCAATTGCCACTTTATTCATTGCAAGATTTAGATTAAGTTTAGGGTTTAGTGTTTTATGTACACTGCTCAAAAAAATAAAGGGAACACTTAAACAACACAATGTAACTCCAAGTCAATCACACTTCTCTGAAATCAAACTGTCCACTTAGGAAGCAACACTGATTGACAATAAATTTCACATGCTCTTGTGCAAATGGAATAGACAACAGGTGGAAATTATAGGCAATTAGCAAGACACCCCCAATAAAGGAGTGGTTCTGTGGGTGGTAACCACAGACCACTTCTCAGTTTCTATGCTTCCTGGCTGATGTTTTGGTCACTTTTGAATGCTGGCGGTGCTTTCACTCTAGTGGTACGTATGGGACCACCCATACGTAGAATGTATGCACACATGACTGTAAGTCGCTTTGGATAAAAGCGTCTGCTAAATGGCATATATTTTTATATATATATATTTATATATAGACGGAGTCTACAACCCACACAAGTGGCTAAGGTAGTGCAGCTCATCCAGGATGGCACATCAATGCGAGCTGTGGCAAGAAGGTTTGCTGTGTCTGTCAGCGTAGTGTCCAGAGCATGGAGGCGCTACCAGGAGACAGGCCAGTACATCAGGAGACGTGGAGGAGGCAGTAGGAGGGCAACAACTCAGCAGCAGGACCGCTACCTCCGCCTTTGTGCAAGGAGGAGCAGGAGGAGCATGGCCAGAGCCCTGCAAAATGACCTCCAGCAGGCCACAAATGTGCATGTGTCTGCTCAAACGGTCAGAAACAGACTCCATGAGGGTGGTATGAGGGCCCGACGTCCACAGGTGGGGGTTGTGCTTACAGCCCAATACCGTGCAGGACGTTTGGTATTTGCCAGAGAACACCAAGATTGGGAAATTTGCCATTGGCGCCCTGTGCTCTTCACAGATGAAAGCAGGTTCACACTGAGCACATGTGACAGAGGTGACAGTCTGCAGACGCCGTGGAGAATGTTCTGCTGCCTGCAACATCCTCCAGCATGACCGGTTTGGCGGTGGGTCAATCATGGTGTGGCATTTCTTTGGGGGTCGCACAGTTCTCCATGTGCTCGCCAGAGGTAGCCTGACTGTCATTAGGTACCGAGATGAGATCTAAAGACCCCTTGTGAGACCATATGCTGGTGCGGTTGGCCCTGGGTTCCTCCTAATGCAAGACAATGCTAGACCTCATGTGGCTGGAGTGTGTTAGCAGTTCCTGCAAGAGGAAGGCATTGAGGCTATGGACTGGCCCACCCGTTCCCCAGACCTGAATCCAATTGAGCACATCTGGGACATCATGTCTCGCTCCATCCACCAACGCCACGTTGCACCACAGACTGTCCAGGAGTTGGCGGATGCTTTAGTCCAGGTCTGGGAGGAGATCCCTCAGGAGACCTTCCGCCACCTCATCAAGAGCATGCCCAGGCGTTACATCAAAGTTTGATCAGCCTGTAGTGTGGTTTTACACTTTAATTTTGAGTGTCACTCCAAATCCAGACCTCCATGGGTTGATAAATTTGATTTCCATTGATAATTTTGTTGTCAGCACATTCAACTATGTAAATAAGTATTTAAAAAGAATATTTCATTCATTCAGATCTAGGATGTGTTATTTTAGTGTTCCCTTTATTTTTTTGAGCAGTGTATTTAGGAATATTACTAGCCACCCATTTTACAACTGTATGCAGCTCTTTGTTAACCTCTTGCTCCTACCCGACACGCAGGCGTCCCATCTAGACATCTGGAAATGCAAATGCGCTACGCTAAATGCTAATAGCACTCGTTAAAACTCAAACGTTCATTAAAATACACATGCAGGGTACTGAATTAAAGCTACACTCGTTGTGAATCCAGGCAATAAGTCAGATTTTTAAAATGCTTTTCGTTGAAAGCATGAGAAGCTATTATCTGATAGCATGTAACACCCCAAAAGACCCGCAAGGGACGTAAACCAAATAATTAGCATAGTCGGCGCTACACAAAACGCACAAATAAAATATAAAACATTCATTACCTTTGACCAACTTCTTTTTTTACACTCCTAGATGTCCCATAAACATCACTATTGGGTCTTTTTTTCGATTAAATCGGTCCATATATAGCCTAGATATCGATCTATGAAGACTGTGATCAAGGAAAAAAATAGCGTTTTATAACGTAACGTCCTTTTTTTAATTAAAAAAGTCGACGATAAACTTTCACAATACACTTCGAAATATTTTTGTAATACAACTTTAGGTATTAGTAAACGTTAATAAGTGATCAAATTGATCACGAGGCGATGTATATTCTATAGCTGTACGTCTGGAAATAATGTCCGGGTAAATCTCAACCAAAATATCCGGTCGGAGACCGGAAGAAAGGCGCTACCTTGTGTCCATTTGACCAAGAAACAAATCGTAGGCAAATGACAAGACTGTTGACATCGTGTGGAAGCTGTAGGTATTGCAACCTCGGCCCCATTTAATGTGGTTCACATTCAACAATGGTCTCTAGTGGCGCATGGATATATTTTCGCATTTTCAGTGATCAGATTTTCCTGCGCTTTTCGATGAAACGCACGTTCTGTTATAGTCACAGCCGTGATTTAACCAGTTTTATAAACGTCTGAGTTTTCTATCCACACATACTAATCATATGCATACACTATATTCCTGGCATGAGTAGCAGGGCTCTGAAATGTTGCACGATTTTTAACAGAATGTTTGGAAAAAGTAGGGGGTAGGAGTAACAGGTTAAAGACCCAGTGCAGTCAAAAACATTATTTTTCTGTGTTTTATATATACAGTGCCTTGCGAAAGTATTCGGCCCCCTTGAACTTTGCGACCTTTTGCCACATTTCAGTCTTCAAACATAAAGATATAAAACTGTATTTTTTTGTGAAGAATCAACAACAAGTGGGACACAATCATGAAGTGGAACGACATTTATTGGATATTTCAAACTTTTTTAACAAATAAAAAACTGAAAAATTGGGCGTGCAAAATTATTCAGCCCCCTTAAGTTAATACTTTGTAGCGCCACCTTTTGCTGCGATTAAAGCTGTAAGTCGCTTGGGGTATGTCTATCAGTTTTGCACATCGAGAGACTGACAATTTCTCCCAGTCCTCCTTGCAAAACAGCTCGAGCTCAGTGAGGTTGGATGGAGAGCATTTGTGAACAGCAGTTTTCAGTTCATTCCACAGATTCTCGATTGGATTCAGGTCTGGACTTTGACTTGGCCATTCTAACACCTGGATATGTTTATTTTTTAACCATTCCATTGTAGATTTTGCTTTATGTTTTGGATCATTGTCTTGTTGGAAGACAAATCTCCATCCCAGTCTCAGGTCTTTTGCAGACTCCATCAGGTTTTGTTCCAGAATGGTCCTTTATTTGGCTCCATTCATCTTCCCATCAATTTTAACCATCTTCCCTGTCCCTGCTGAAGAAAAGCAGGCCCAAACCATGATGCTGCCACCACCATGTTTGACAGTGGGGGATGGTGTGTTCAGGGTGATGAGCTGTGTTGCTTTTACGCCAAACATAACGTTTTGCATTGTTGCCAAAAAGTTCCATTTTGGTTTCATCTGACCAGAGCACCTTCTTCCACATGTTTGGTGTGTCTCCCAGGTGGCTTGTGGCAAACTTTAAACAACATTTTGTATGGATATCTTTAAGAAATGGCTTTCTTCTTGCCACTCTTCCATAAAGGCCAGATTTGTGCAATATACGACTGATTGTTGTCCTATGGACAGAGTCTCCCACCTCAGCTGTAGATCTCTGCAGTTCATCCAGAGTGATCATGGTCCTCTTGGCTGCATCTCTGATCAGTCTTCTCCTTGTATGAGCTGAAGGTTTAGAGGGACAGCCAGGTCTTGGTAGATTTGCAGTGGTCTGATACTCCTTCCATTTCAATCTTATCGCGTGCACAGTGCTCCTTGGGATGTTTAAAGCTTGGGAAATATTTTTGTATCCAAATCCAGCTTTAAAGTTCTTCACAACAGTATCTCGGACCTGCCTGGTGTGTTCCTTGTTCTTCATGATGCTCTCTGCGCTTTTAACGGACCTCTGAGACTATCACAGTGCAGGTGCATTTATACGGAGACTTGATTACACACAGGTGGATTGTATTTATCATCATTAGTCATTTAGGTCAACATTGGATCATTCAGAGATCCTCACTGAACTTCTGGAGAGAGTTTGCTGCACTGAAAGTAAAGGGGCTGAATAATTTTGCACGCCAAATTTTTCAGTTTTTGATTTGTTAAAAAAGTTTGAAATATCCAATAAATGTCATTCCACTTCATGATTGTGTCCCACTTGTTGTTGATTCTTCACAGAAAATACAGTTTTATATCTTTATGTTTGAAGCCTGAAATGTGGCAAAAGGTCGCAAAGTTCAAGGGGGCCGAATACTTTCACAAAGCACCGTATTTCGACACTACAACGTTTGAATAATACTCTGAAAAGTGTGACAATTATGATAATGCCCTTTTAATGTAAGAGCTGTTTTTGTTATCCCCTTCCACTCAGCAATTGCTCATTGCTAAAAAGCTATTTTTGTTTCTTTTTGACAATTTTAATTTAAAACAATCATAGTAAGGTACATAACTGTTACCCAGAAATGATTTGAAGAAATGAGTTGAGATAAAAAATGGCTGCACTGGACCTTTAAGGGTTGCAGTGATTCCATTCGCTGTGGCCCCTGACGTGTATAACGTCGAGTCATCAGCGTACACATGCAGGAAGAATGTTTCTTACTTTCATTGCACGTCATTGAATAGCTCAAATTTGCAACGCACATGATCAGTATTATCACAGCTTATTGACTGAAGCATCACTGCATTACAAAATGAGTCATTGTACTTAGCCGTATCAAAAGTTCTGATCATCCGCAAATGACCTCTCTTCTCACCATGGAATTCATCTCTATACAAAGAAATGTCATTGAGATGCACTTCACTCCAAGTTGATCCTTCCATCAAAGTGCATTTTCTATTTAATTTCGTTTTTTTTTACAACTCTGACCTTTTGAAGGAAACGGTGCTATGCAAACCAACCATCTTCATATATTGTTAGTGGGTGAATTAGCATTTGCTTTGCGGTATTATCTCACTTTGGGTTTACATAAACGTGCATTGTAGATGGAGCGCTCATGAATTATGTACAAGGCCTCTCCTTCGGCTGTGGCCCAGAACTCAAGATCAGCATATGTGTGATATTCACCCGTTTCACAGCCTATTTAGCATTAATATGCATCCATCCTTCCTGGGCTAGCGATATAAACACTTTTCGAGCACACATCCCTTGATTCCCTGCTCTCTTCTCCACACGTCTAAAGTGCTGGGAAAAAAACCCCCAGCAGAATAACATCTGTGTTTATTTGTCATAACAAAAACAATGTCAGGGTAATGATCGGGGTAGAATAATGAATCATACGGTTCTTATTCATAACGTAACTGTCAATAGCCAAAGTACTGTTGAACGCTACTTGTTATCTGGGGATTGTTGAGATGGGATGCTGGTGTGATTTGATTTGACCTTTGTATAAGCCAATGGATCGTCTTTCTGTTAAATTGTTCACCACTATGGACTAGAGCATTCTAACGATGCCGTAAGACTTGCCTAACATAAGTTATCAAGCATCATATGATTGTCTACAATATGTAATGTTGCTGGCAGCAGTACGAGTCATGACAGTTGTTGTGACGAGATGACACAACAGCTTGGCTTTGTAATATAGGTATAAAAAGCAATCATACAAATGCCAGCAGATGTCAACAGTTATGTAAGATTAATATCAAAAGTTCTGAAGACACGTGACACTGTTATGGATATTGCCATGGACATTATTTGAAGCCTATATCAAATATTACACTCAGTTTTCTCTGAGTTCTTAATATATACTAAAGAGCAAGCGCAGTCATCGTTTCATGTCATTATGTAGTCATTTGCTGAGAAAAGTTACAGAACAGAGTAAAAACTGCTTTCTCATTAAATGGACACTTTAAATACCCTGGTCAGCAACGACATTTCAAAGGAATTACTACGCCTCAAGTTACAACCGTGATTAAAAAAAACAAAAAGAATCACTTTTCCTCTTAAAATGTATTTTCCACGGCTATATGAACACTTTTTGTCATGTGTGTTGATTTAGTTCATTGAATTCTAGTACCGATGGCAAAATGGTGAAACTTGCAACTACAGTAGACAAGGGTTGATGGATGGCTGTGCTTCACATTTATTTTGTGACATATGAATGTTCTCCACACTTTTATGCATTCATAGACTATAGACATGAGCATTTGCATTTTCTTAACATGTCTATATTGGACTTTGAGTTAGCAAACGTCAATCCTGAAATGGAGGAATAGATTAATAGTAATAAAATGACCCTGGGAGCATTCCCTGTTGTTTTAATGTTAGAAAAAGTCAGCCAATGAATAAAACTAAGTCGTGAATGAATGCCCCTTGTACACATCCGCCCCATCATATGATATTATAGTGTAGTGGCTAATCCTCAAAAAGGGCTTTAGTTTTTGAGATAGCCCCTACCCGAGGCAGAACAAGTCAAAACCATGTTTTTCACATCTCTAATGTCATCCTCAAGTCTTCTTGGTTATGACGCTACAAGCTTGGCACACGTATTTGTAGAGTTTCTCCCATTCTTCTCTACAGGTCTTCTCGAGCTCTGTCAGGTTGGATGGGGAGAGTCGCTGCACAGCTATTTTCAGGTCTCACCAGATATGTTAGATCGGGTTAAAGTCCGGGCTCTCGCTGGTCCGCTCAAGGACATTTAGAGACTTGTCCCGAAGCCATACCTGTGTTGTCTTGGCTGTGTGCTTAGTGTCGCTGTCCTGATGGAAGATTAACCTTTGCCCCAGTCTGAGGTCCTGAGCGCTCTGGAGTAGGTTTTCATCAAGGATCTCTCTGTACATTGCTCTGTTTGCTCCGTTTCCCTTGATCCTGACCAGTCTCCCAGTCCCTGCTGATGAAAAACATCCCCACAGCATGATGCTGCCAACACCATGCGCCAGGTTTCCTCCAGATGTGACCCTTGGCATTCAGGACAAAGAGTTCAATCTTGGTTTCATCAGACTAGAGAATCTTGTTTCTCAAGGTCTGAGTCCTTTAGGTGCCTTTTGTCAATCTCCAAGCAGGCTGTCAGGTGCCTTTTTACTGAGGAGTGGTTTCCATCTAGCCACTCTACTTTTAATGCCTGATTGGTGGAGTGCTGCAGTGATGGTTGAGCTTCTGGAAGGAAATCTGGAGCTCTACCAGAGTGACCATCGGGTTATTGGTCATCTCCTTGACCAAGCCTCTTCTTCCCTGATTGCTCAGTTTGACAGGGTGGTCGGTTCTAGGGAGAGTCATGGTGGTTCCAAACTTCTTCCATTTAAGAATGATGGAGGTCACGGTGTTCTTGGGGACCTTCAATGCAGCCGAAATGTTTTGGTATTCTCCCCCAGATCTGTGCCTCGACACAATCCTGTCTCGGAGCTTTACGGACAATTCCTTCAACCTCGTGGCTTGGTTTTTGCTCTGACATGCACTGTCATCTGTGGGACCTTTTATAGACAGTTTTTTTCCTTTCCAAATCATGTCCATTCAATTGAATTTACCGCAGGTGGACTCATATCAAGTCGTTGATAATGGATGATTAATGGAAACAAGATTCACCTGTTTAAACGTGTTAACCTCTCTTGGGCAGGGGGCAGTATTTTCACGTCCGAATGAAAAGCGTGCCCAAAGTAAACTGCCTGTTACTCAGGCCAAGAAGTTAGGATATGCATATAATTGGTAGATTTGGATAGAAAACACTTTAAAGTTCCTAAAACTGTTAAAAATAAATGTCTGTGGGTATAACAGAACTGATATGGCAGGCGAAACCCCGAGGACAAACCATCGCAAAAAAAAAGAAAAATTTCAGCCTACCACTATTTTCAATGGCTGTCACTTTTATTATAAGGCAAAGTCCTCCCAGATTGCAGTTCCTAGGGCTTCCACTAGATGTCAACAGTCTTTAAAAAGAGTTTCAGGCTGGTTTTTGGAAAAATTAGCCAGAAATTGTATTTTTTCTAGGTGTCTCCCTTTTTGGCTGTAGTGTTTCCAAGCACGTGAATGAGAACGCGTTCTTTGGTATTTTTCTCAGGTAAAGACAATAACTATTCTCTGCCTTAACTTCTTATGGCTGCAAGGGAAGTATTGAGTAGCTTGGATGAAAGGTGCCCAGAGTAAATGGCCTGCTCCTATATATATATTATTATTAGTGTTGGATAGAAAACAATCTGAAGTTTCTAAAACTGTTTGAATGATGTCTGTGAGTATAACAGACCTCATGTGGCAGGCAAAAACCTGAGAAGAAATCCAAACAGGAAGTGGGAAATCTGAGGTTGGTCGATGTTCAACCCAGCCCCTATTGAATACACAGTGGGATATTGGTAATGTTGCACTTCCTAAGGCTTCCACTAGATATCAACCATCTTTAGAAACTTTAATGAGGCTTCTATTGTGATGTGGGGCCGGATGAGAGCTCTTTGAGTCAGTGGTCTTGCAGAGAGCCAGGTCCTGGTCATAGCGACCTGCGTTCCATGGCTTTTCTATAGACAATGTTGGAACGTTATTGAAGATTTATGAAAAAAACATCCTAAAAATTGATTCTATAATTAGTTTGAAATGTTTCTACGACCTGTAATATAACTTTTTTAATTTTTCGTCCGATGTTCGGCTGGACCTGCACGAGCGTTTGGATTTGTGTACTAAAATGCCCTAACAAAAGTAGCTACTTGGACATAAATAATGGACATTATTGAACAAATCAAAAATGTATTGTGGAAGTAGGATTCCTGGGCGTGCATTCTGATGAAGATCATCAAAGGTAAGGGAATATTTATGATGTTATTTCTGATTTCTGTTGACTCCAACATGGCGGATAAAGAAAATAATTTCTGAATGCCATTCTCAAATTATTTCATGGTTGGCTTTTTCCGTAAAGTTTTCTTGAAATCTGACACAGCGGTTGCATTAAGGAGAGGTATATCTATATTTCCATGTCTAACAATTGTATTTTCATCGACATTTATAATGAGTATTTCTGTAAAATGCTCTCTGCAACATCACCGGATGGTTTTGGAACTAGTGAATGTAACGCACCAATGTATACTGAGATTTTTTTATATAAATATGAACTTTATCAAACAAAAAATACATGTATTGTGTAACATGAAGTTCTATGAGTGTCATCTGATGAAGATCATCAAAGGTTAGTGATTAATTTTATCTCTATTTGTGCTTTTTGTGACTCCTCTCTTTGGCTGGAATAATTGCTGTTTTTTTTCTGTGAGTTGGTGGTGACCTAACATAATCGTTTGTGGTGCTTTCGCTGTAAAGCCTATTTGAAAGCGGACACTGTGGTTGGATTAACAACACGATTACCTTTAAAACGGTATAAAATAAATGTATGTTTAAGGAATTTTATTTATGAGATTTCTGTTGTTTTGAATTTTGCGCCCTGCACTTTCACTGGCTGTTGTCATATCAATCCCGTTAACTGGATTGCAACCCTATTAAATTGTATAGTTTATTTACGTATTTGGGTACCTAAAGTTTGATTATAAATGTTGTTTGACTTGTTTGGAAAAGTTTATTAGTAACGTTTGGGATTAATTTTGTATGCATTTTGATGGAGGGAAACTGGGTGGATTATTGACTGAAGCGTGCCAGCTAAACTGAGTTTTTATGGATATAAAGAAGGACATTATCGAACAAAAGGACCATTTGTGATGTAGCTGGGACCTTTTGGAGTGCCAACAGAAGAAGGTCATCAAAGGTAAGGCATGTATTACATCACTATTTCTGACCTTCATGTCACACCTGCCTGGTTGAAATTTGTTTTTCATGGTTTTGTATGCGGGGCACTGTCCTCAGATAATTGCCTGGTGTGCTTTTGCCGTAAAGCCTTTTCGAAATCTGACACAGCGGCTGGATTAACCAGAAGTTAAGCTTTATTTTGATTTATGACACTTGTGATTTTATGAAAGTTAAATATTTATAATTCTGTAGTTTGAAATTTCACGTCAAGTTAACCCTCACAAGGCTGCTCCAGACGGCATCCTTGGCCGCATTCTTAGAGCATGCACAGACCAGCTGGCTGGTGTGTTTACAGGCAGGCTCAATCTCCACCATCTCAGACTGCTGTCCCCACATGCTTCAAGATGTTCCTGTATTCAAGGAGGCAAAGGTAACTGAACTTAATGACTATCGCCCCGTAGCACTCACCTCTGTCATCATGAAGTGCTTTGAGATACTAGTCAAGGATCAAATCACCTCTACCTTACCTGCCACCCTGGACCCACTTCAATTTGCTTATCGCCCCAATAAATCCACAGACAATGCAATCGCCATCACTCTGCCCTATCCCATCTGGACAAGAGGAATACCTACAGTATTTAAGAATGCTGTTTATGGACCATAGCTCAGCATTCAACACCGTAGTAACATCCAAGCTTATCATTAAGCTCGAGGACCTGCTTCTGAACCCCACCCTGTGCAACTGGATCTTGGACTTCCTGACAGGCACCCCCAGGTGGTGAAGGTAAGAAACATCACCTCCACTCTGCTGATCCTCAACACTGGGACACCACAAGGGTGTGTGCTCAGCCCCCTCCTGTACTCCCTGTTCACCCATGACTGTATGGCCAATGCCTCCAACTCAATCATCAAGTTTGCAGATGACACAACAGTAGTAAGCTTGATTATCAATGATGATGAGACAGCCTACAGGGAGGAGGTGAGGGCTCTGGGAGTGTGGTCCCTCAAAAACAAGCTCTCACTCAATGTCAACAAAACAAAGGAGATGATCGTGGATTTCAGGAAACAGCAGAGGGTTCACCCCCCTATCTACATCGACAGGATCACAGTGGAGAAGGTGGAAAGCTTCAAGTTCCTTGGCGTACACATTACTGACAAACTGAAATGGACCAACCACACAGACAGTGTAACGAAGAAGGCACAACAGAGCCTCTACAACCTCAGGAGGCTAAAGACATTTGGCTTGTCACCTAAGACCCTCACAAACTTTTACAGATGCACAATTGAAAGCATCCTGTCAGGCTGTATCACCCAACCCTCCCTCCAGGACACCTACAGCACCCACTGTCCGAGGAAGGCCAAAAAGAACATCAAGGACATCAACCACCCGAGCCACTGCCTGTTCACCCCGCTATCATCCAGAAGGCGTGGTCAGTACAGGTGCATCAAAGCTGGGACTGGGAGAGACTGAAAAACAGATTCTATCTCAAGGCCATCAGACTGTTAAACAGCCATCACTAGCACATTAGAGGCTGCTGCCCATAGGCATAGACTAGAAATCGCAAGGAATGGAACCCTAGTCACTTTAATAATGCTTACATATTTGCATATGCATTACTCATCTCATATATACATACAGTATTCTATACTATTATACGGTGTTTTAGTCACTTAATAATGTTTACATATCTTGCATTACTCATCTCATATGTATATACTGTATTCTATACTATTCTACGGTTTCTTATTCAATTAATGTTTACATATCTGGCATTACTCATATCATATGTACAGTGTATATACAATTTATTTTCTATACTACTCTACAGTGTCTCATTCCCTTAACCTCTTCAGTTTAACCTCTACTTTTTCGAACATTCTGTTAAAAATCTGTTAAAAATAGAATATCTGGAAGCTGTCAGGCGATGCAGAGTTCCCGCCTTGTGGAATTTCACTTCTGGGTCGTCAATTGTGATTGAAAAGACATTCTGACACAAATGGGCCTCCTCACAAAGCTTATTGTTTTCTCTTGATTCATAATGGTGATAATCCCTAAATGGGATGTACGTTCCAGTGTCCTGTTGATGTATTCCAAAACAAAATAGTGCAGTCAATTCCCAAATGTTCTCTACTCATTTGAATGGAGGAGCAAATATTAGGGAAGTTGCGAATTTTCGCAGCTTTTTGTTAAAAATCACGCATCATTTCAGCGCCCTGCTACTCATGCCAGGAAAATAGTATATGCTTATGATTAGTATGTGTGGATAGAAAACACTCAGACGTTTATAAAACTGGTTAAATCACGGCTGTGACTTTAACAGAACGTGCGTTTCATTGGAAAGTGCAGGAAAATCTGATCACTGAAAGTGGAAAAATATATCCATCCGCCGCTTCAACCCATTGTTATGGCGAAAGACACCTGTTGGAGACACCCGTTCCCAAATGGGAACGCGCCCCCCCCCCAGCTGGAATGTGTTCATAATTAAGCTTTAACATGTTATAAAGGTGTACAGCAATTGTGAGGACGAAGCGAAACACACACGTCTTTTAATCGATCCTGAAGAAAAGACTTCACCGGAGCAGAGAGCGCATAATCGTACACTTTTTTTTCGCGTGACCGAGACCTTTCAGCATGCTCAAAGTCTCGTGAGCGTGCGATTCTCACAATGAGAAGCCCCATTGAAAGCAGGCTTCGCGCTGAACACGTACAGACTGTTCCCAGAGCTGTAGTTGTTTGGGAAGTGCGTATACGAGGACGTCAAAGTTGGGCCAACGTGTTCCATGACAAGAGAGACTTTGGGAGAATGCATGCCCTGAGACTTCTGCTTTACATAGAGACAAAATTTAAACGCTTTTAGAAGCTTTAGAGTGTTTTTATATGCATATATTAGCAACTTTTGACAAAAATGTATCCTGTTTTATATGGGTACCTCTTTCGATCCTTGAGGTTGCAGTACCTACAGCTTCCACATGATATATACAGTCTTGTCATTTGCCAATTGTTTGTTTCTTGGTCAAACGAACAAGAGACAGGCTTTTTCTTCAGGTCTCCGACCGGATATTTTGGTTGAGAAATACACAGACAGTATTTCAAGATGGACCCCTATAGAAAACACTTAGTCTCGTGACTCATTTGATCGCTTATTAACGTTTACTAATACCTAAAGTTGCATTACAAAAGTATTTCGAAGTGTTTTGTGAAAGTTTATCGAACGACTTTTTCAATTTAAAAAAATGACGTTACGTTATGAAACGCTATTTTTTTCCGTTTATCACACAGTCTTCATAGATCGATATCTAGGCTATATATGGACCGATTTAATAAATAAAAAAGACCCAATAGTGATTATGGGACATCTAGGAGTGCCAACAAAGAAGATGGTCAAAGGTAATGAATGTTTTATATTTTATTTGTGCGGTTTGTGTAGCGCCGACTATGCTAATTATTTTGTTTACGTCCTCTGCGGGTCTTTTGGGGTGTTACATGCTATCAGATAATAGCTTCTCATGCTTTCGCCGAAAAGCATTTTAAAAATCTGACTTGTTGCCTGGATTCACAACGAGTGTAGCTTTAATTCAATACCCTGCATGTGTATTTTAATGAACGTTTGAGTTTTAACTAATACTATTAGCATTTAGCGTAGCGCATTTGCATTTCCAGAGCTCTAGATGGTACGCCTGCGTGCCAGGTAGGAGCAAGAGGTTAATCACATGTTTCACAATATTTTGATGTAAACCTGACAGCTGGGAAATATACATTGTAAGATATACAGTTATGTGTATTTCCTGTCCTTCATGAGATCACAAAATGAACCATACTCTTCATGACTGTCCCTTAAGTTTCTACGGACCAGTCCCAGATTCTCAAAAGTAGAAATTACTTTAGTTCTCCCATTTTGGGAATTGGCACTTAAGGAATGATTGGTTTTAGACCTCAGCTGAATCTGGTAATGAATGGTGTGGCTGTTAAACAAGTTGAGGAGACTAGATTCAATTGTTGTAAAGATGGGGAGAGGTCTGGCCGTAATAAAGACATGCTTTGCACACTCCAAAAAGCTAATTTTGCACGCTCTAGTTTTGTCTAACCTTGATTATTGTCCATTAGTGTGGTCCAGTGCTGCAAGGAAAGACCCAGTTAAGCTGCAGCTGGCCCAAAACAGAGCAGCACATTTGGATTCATAATGAATTACAATGGATATAAATATCACTGAAATTGTTGCTTACCAGAGAACACTCTTTCAAAATTAATGGAAGAGACAGCATTCAGATGTCAAGACAGCACTGCTCTGAGACAAGCATGGGGACTGGTCTTGATAAATCAAGAATATGTATATTTTCACTAAATCTCCATTTGGGCATTGGTAAGACTACAATTAGGGTGTGGAAATGTTATAATGCAACACATATTGTGGTTAAACTCAAATATTCTAATTAATAAAAAATCTTTATCAATTGGAACCTTATACCTCTTATGTGGTAGGGGGAAATAGTATTATTATTATTAACCCTGATACATTTTGCAAGGCAATAGATCAGCATTTAACAACTTGGTGGATGGAACCTCCCAGATTTGCCCTAACAGTAAGCTTCATCTTGAAGGCTTCCAATTTGTACCTCTGTTCAAATCGATTGTGCACCTTCCTTTGCATTGACACATTGAGAAAATTCAGATAAAAATGTCTGCCAGGTTGGCAACCTGGGCAAGCCATTGCTCACAATCGTAATGATCGGCCAGAGGTGACGCAGCAATCTCCGCACGAAGCTCATAAAAGTGACCCAACACTTGATCCCTGGAAAGCAGACCTCTGCATGATAAAGCACCTGCTGGTTCTCACTCCCCATATCCCTGTAGAATGCCTGGAAACACCTGCTTATCATGGAACTCTTTTTGATATAGCTGACAAACTTGACCACATCCTGGAAGGTGGGGTAGAGTTCAGGCTGCACGTGTAAAGTCAGCAACAATAAGCGGTGCAACGCGAACACGCCTGTTTGTAGGGGTAACATTGTGAAAGTCAGCAACAATATGCGGTGAGGCTGTATCCTTTCATAACTAAAAGTTTTGGTGTGGCAGATACCTTTCAATTTTTGTATATTTTTAAAAACATTTTTTATATTCTTGTACAAGTCCCCAGACCCCTTAAATCCCATGGGGGTTTTGACCCTGGATTAGACAACAATAAGGGTGTGGAAATGTTATGCTCTTAGCACTGTAGCCTACTCCCGACCATCACATTGTACAGTGCCATATTTTCCGTTCCATCCTAACGGAAACCCTGAAAGTTTTGTTTCTAATTTTTCTTGGAATAGAAACACCATAATATTAATCAAATTAATTGAAATAAAAAATATATTCTTAGGGCTAGGCGTCCCACCAGCGGGACACCTGTCGACAACTTCCAGTGAAAGTGCAGGGCGCGCAATTCAAATAAATAATCATAAAAATTATGTATTTTAAACATTTAGGTACATACAAGTGTCTTATATCGGTTAAAAGCTTAAATTCCTGTTCATCTAACGGCATTGTCCGATTTACAATAGGATTTACAGCGAAAGCATGCCATGCAGGCTTCATAAATTCACAAATAGCGATTAAATATTCACATATTGTTTTTAAATCTTCCTCTGATCTGCAATCCAAAGGGCCCCAGTTACAACATGTAGTGTTGTTTTGTTAGATAAAATCATTCTTTATATCCCAAAGAGTCAGTTGAGTTGGCGCCATCGATTTGAGTAATCCACTCATTCAACATGCAGAGAAAGGAATCCAAAAAGCTACCACTAAACGTTGTTAAAACAAGTAAAAATGTTTCTATTCAATCCTCAGGTACCTTAAAATGTAATTAAACTATAACATTTCATACAAAAAAATAAGTATGTTCAATAGGAAAACGGTATTAACAGGTGTAAGGGAATACCCCCCTGTATTGGACAAAAATGAATGGCATGTCATTGGCATATGACAAACCATATACACATTGTCCAATACCACCAAATTCGGCGTTGATTCATGCAAAGTGTATTGCAATTGCCAGTTGTAACACTTAAAAAATTCAACAGGTGGCGAATCCGCTCCACCATGGTTTTTCATATTGAAAATGTAACCCAAGTCAACATCCAAAAGCAAAATTTTGAAAAAATGATTTTTTTGTCAAAAACTTATCACCCCTTAAAAAAGTGATTTCTGGACCATTTTTCTTAATTCTTTCAATTTTTTGTCAATTACACATGTGTAAGTACTGTATGAATACACTTTTGTCCAATTTTATTATCTTTTCTTTTTACATGCACATTTTTTAATTTAATTTTACTTTTATTTAACCAGGCAAGTCAGTTAAGAACATATTCTTATTTTCAATGATGATGGGAACAGTGGGTTAACTGCCTGTTCAGGGGCAGAACGACAGCTTTGTACCTTGTCAGCTCGGGGGGTTTGAACTCGCAACCTTCCGGTTACTAGTCCAACGCTCTAACCACTAGGCTACGCTATGTTTAGTCAATTTTCAACATGATTTCATAGGAAGTCAAAAGACAAAAGTAAAAAATGTCAAAATTTTGTAAAAAACTTCACACACCCTTAAAAGAGTGCTTTCTGGACCGTTTTTCGAAATTCTTTCGAATTTTGTGTCAATTACACACGTATAAGAACTCTATCAACATACTTTTGTCCAATTTTATTATCATATATATATATATTTTTTTTACAAGCGCATAAGGAATATGTTTTGTCCATTTTCAATATTTTTACATTTACATTTAAGTCATTTAGCAGACGCTCTTATCCAGAGCGACTTACAAATTGGTGCATTCACCTTATGACATTGAGTGGAACAGTCACTTTACAATAGTGCATCTAAATCTTAAAGGGGGGAGGGTGAGAGGGATTACTTATCCTATCCTAGGTATTCCTTAAAGAGGTGGGGTTTCAGGTGTCTCCGGAAGGTGGTGATTGACTCCGCTGTCCTGGCGTCGTGAGGGAGTTTGTTCCACCATTGGGGGGGCCAGAGCAGCGAACAGTTTTGACTGGGCTGAGCGGGAGCTGTACTTCCTCAGTGGTAGGGAGGCGAGCAGGCCAGAGGTGGATGAACACAGTGCCCTTGTTTGGGTGTAGGGCCTGATCAGAGCCTGGAGGTACTGAGGTGCCATTCCCCTCACAGCTCCGTAGGCAAGCACCATGGTCTTGTAGCGGATGCGAGCTTCAACTGGAAGCCAGTGGAGAGAACGGAGGAACGGGGTGACGTGAGAGAACTTGGGAAGGTTGAACACCAGACGGGCTGCGGCGTTCTGGATGAGTTGAAGGGGTTTAATGGCACAGGCAGGGAGCCCAGCCAACAGCGAGTTGCAGTAATCCAGACGGGAGATGACAAGTGCCTGGATTAGGACCTGCGCCGCTTCCTGTGTGAGGCAGGGTCGTACTCTGCGGATGTTGTAGAGCATGAACCTACAGGAACGGGCCACCGCCTTGATGTTGGTTGAGAACGACAGGGTGTTGTCCAGGATCACGCCAAGGTTCTTAGTGCTCTGGGAGGAGGACACAATGGAGTTGTCAACCGTGATGGCGAGATCATGGAATGGGCAGTCCTTCCCCGGGAGGAAGAGCAGCTCCGTCTTGCCGAGGTTCAGCTTCAGGTGGTGATCCGTCATCCACACTGATATGTCTGCCAGACATGCAGAGATGCGATTCGCCACCTGGTCATCAGAAGGGGGAAAGGAGAAGATTAATTGTGTGTCGTCTGCATAGCAATGATAGGAGAGACCATGTGAGGTTATGACAGAGCCAAGTGACTTGGTGTATAGCGAGAATAGGAGAGGGCCTAGAACAGAGCCCTGGGGGACACCAGTGGTGAGAGCGCGTGGTGAGGAGACAGATTCTCGCCACGCCACCTGGTAGGAGCCACCTGTCAGGTAGGACGCAATCCAAGCGTGGGCCGCGCCGGAGATGCCCAACTCGGAGAGGGTGGAGAGGAGGATCTGATGGTTCACAGTATCGAAGGCAGCCGATAGATCTAGAAGGATGAGAGCAGAGGAGAGAGAGTTAGCTTTAGCAGTGCGGAGCGCCTCCGTGATACAGAGGAGAGCAGTCTCAGTTGAATGACTAGTCTTGAAACCTGACTGATTTGGATCAAGAAGGTCATTCAGAGAGAGATAGCGGGAGAGCTGGCCAAGGATGGCACGTTCAAGAGTTTTGGAGAGAAAAGAAAGAAGGGATACTGGTCTGTAATTGTTGACATCGGAGGGATCGAGTGTAGGTTTTTTCAGAAGGGGTGCAACTCTCGCTCTCTTGAAGATGGAAGGGACGTAGCCAGCGGTCAGGGATTAGTTGATGAGCGAGGTGAGGTAAGGGAGAAGGTCTCCGGAAATGGTCTGGAGAAGAGAGGAAGGGATAGGGTCAAGCGGGCAGGTTGTTGGGCGGCCGGCCGTCACAAGACGCAAGATTTCATCTGGAGAGAGAGGGGAGAAAGAGGTCAGAGCACAGGGTAGGGCAGTGTGAGCAGAACCAGCGGTGTCGTTTGACTTAGCAAACGAGGATCGGATGTCGTCGACCTTCTTTTCAAAATGGTTGACGAAGTCATCTGACTTCCTATGATTTCATAGGAAGTAAAAAGTCACTTTTTTGGGGGGCCAAATGCCATAAGAAATTTGACATGCTCAAAAATCCTGCAGAAATGCAAAATTGACTGGCCTGATGAACACAGGATGGCCTGACAGTGATAGTTGCTCCTTTCCATCGCTCGTTGTGTTGACTTCATCATGTCCATTTTGTGATGTTTTTTCACTGTTGAATCATATTGCAAGTGCACGTGCATTTGCAATATGGTTCAATGGGCATTTACCACATGAAATTTGACATGCTCAAAAATGCAAAATTGACTGGCCTGATGAAAACAGGATGGCCGAGCAGTGATAGTTGTACCTTTCCATCACTCGTTGTGTTGATTTCATCATGTCCATTTGTTTATGTTTTCTCACTTTTGCAAAGTCACTGTGCATTTGCAATATGGTTCAATGGGCAGGTACCATCACGAATTTGTCATGCTATAAAAATCCTGCAGGAATGTGAAATTGACTGGCCCGATGAACTCGGTGGCTCGTTAGGGTTGATTTCAGAATGTCACTTTGGTGATGGTACCTCACTGTTTAAACATATTGCAAATAGACAAGAGTCACCAGCAAGTCACTGTCCATCAGTCAATTATATATCATTCTGACACCAAACTGATACAAACTGACACTAAACCCACTTTTTCCAACTCGTTTAGTAGCCAACTATCACATACTTCAGAGCTCGCCCAAAATTCACAACGCCTTCGGTGCAAACCATAAAAAAACCATAAAACACGTAGTTACGTTCCAGCTGCGGGTCCATTTCTTATGTTATGTGTAGGCCTAGCTAAGGCAACCCCGAATCCCAAGTTTCGACTCGATCGGTCATTTGGTGTTCGAGCAAAACCCTAATTGGTGCTGAAAATCCACTTTTTTTCCATGACTTGCTACGAGGTCCTTGAATGAGCTATCGGACAGAAACATTGGGGTCTGTCTATATGGGCCGAGTCGGTCGCAATGCACCTAGTCTTGCGACTCTGGGACATTTCTAAATGTCGTCATTTTCGTGATGCAAAAATGAATTGAAGTCATTGCAAATGTACGAGGCTGTTTCTCGGTCCTAGAACCTTCTAGAGCCACGTAACTCACCACGCACTATCGACCTGAGGTCTAGAACAGGATTCTAAAGTTTCGGAACTCTAGGTCTGACGGTTCTTTAAAAGTTCCAACAAGGTTAACTAATGCAGGCAGTGGATGTCTCTACGCACCCCAATGGGTCCCTACTTCCAAGCTGTGTGTGTGTGTGATTTAGTTTTCTTTTGATATTTTATGGGAAAAATTACTGATTTACAGTTCATGGGGGTTGCCTAATCACATATATGAAGTTTTGGAAAGATATGACTTTTTTAACCCCTCGAAACAGCCCAAGAGACACCAATTATGGCACTTCCTGTTGGCACAGGAAGCTATAAGTCAACACATATCCTCACTGGGGTATGCTTTTACAGAATCCTGAGTTTTAAGTCCTTACGTTAAGAATTGACTGATTTACACAGGGTTGAATGCACTATGTCTATGAAACTGCAGGCAGGGTATGGATAAACACTTTTAGGGTGATTTTAACCACCTCCGGTTCGTCCATGAAGCTTAGAATCAACACAGGTAGACCTCGTAGTGGCCTGATGGACTGTCATCGAAGACAGGTTCATACGACATTCATAACCCACATAGGCTTCAGGTTGAATTTAGGGGTGCAGGCAATGTATTCCTATGGAGAGAGAAGTCAATGCAAACTCTTTGAAGTAAACACCTTCTTTTAACTATTAAGGGTTAATGCCACACGGTCAAGGTTAGGCTTGCGGGTCAAGCGGGATATCTCATTGAACTCGGCACGGCCTAGAGATCATGGTAATGCCATTGCCTGCTCTCTGTGTCTTTAAGCACCACACTTTTTAACTCCATCCTTGCTGTGTGTGCGTGTGAGAGCTTTTCTTTGACATCTGTTGGGAGGAATGACTGATTTACAGTTCATGGGGGTTACCTAGTCACACATATGAAGTTTAGGAAAGATGTGACTTTTTTAACCCTTCAAAACAGACAGTGTGATCCAATTAAAGTCACTTCCGGTTGGCACAGGAAGCTATAAGTAAACACATGTCTTGATTGACAAAGAAACTTACAGAATCCTGAGTTTTAAGTCTTTAAGTTAAGAATTGACTGATCTACGATCTACACAGGGTTGAATGTAGTCATTTTCACCTTTGAAGGTTATGTACATCAAAACACCTTTTGGGTCAATTTAACCACTTCCGGTTGCTCCAGGAAGCTTAAAATCGACACAGGTAGACCTCATAGTGGTCTGATGGACTGTCATAGAAGACAGCCTCTAAGGTATTCATAACCCACATAGGCTTCAGGTTGAATTTAGAGGTGCAGGCTATGTATTCCTATGGGGAGAGAAGTCAATGCAAACTGTTTAAAGTAAACACCTTCTTTTAACTGTTAAGGGTTAATGCCACACGGTCAAGGTTAGGCTTGCATGGATCGGGAGGACAGGAACGTACCTGAGGTTGAATTGTGCTTCTCACCCTAACGGTTCTCTCACTGTCACCCAAAAGCAAATGACATTGAGGGCCAGGCTTCATTTTGGGCCTACTTTTCTAATGGTCGCTGTGCTTAGACCGAGCGAGCTACGGTCAAGCGGGGCATCTCGTTGAACTCGGCACGGCCTAGAGAATATGGAAATGCCATTGTCGGCTTTGTGTGTCTTTAAGCACCGCACTTTGTCACTCCATCCTTGCTGTGTGTGTGTTTCTGTGTGTGTGTGTGTGTGTGTGTGAGAGAGAGAGCTTTTCTTTGACATCTGTTGGGAGAAATGACTGACTTACAGTTTATGGGGGTTGCCTAATCACACATATGAAGTTTTGAAAAGATCTGACCTTTTTAACCCTTGGAAACTGCCACTGTGACACCATTTAAGGCACTTCCGGTTGGCACAGGAAGCTATAAATAAACTCATATCCTGATTGGGGTATGCCTTTACATAATCCTGAATTTTAAGCCTTTATGTTAAGAGAGTTATTTACAGAGGGTTTAGTGAGTGTGTGTTATTTCAGAAAATCATAGAAAATCACAGAAATCTCGCAGAGCTCCGCAGCACATTTGAAAAAGATTCGTAAGAACACCCCGCAAATGGATCTGTAACCGTTGAAGAAAAAAACCTCTATCTGTGAACATCACCAATCTGTCATCATACGATTTCTCTTAAATGACGATAGATAAATGCCTGGTTATTTTTTTATTGACACCGGAGGCTCCTTGCCTTTGACGTGAAGTGGAAAAATAATTTCTCCATTTTCATTTTGGACCTTTAATCCCAGATAAATGGCCATAACTCAAAAACTGTTGAGGCCTAGATGCCATCTTGTTCGGGGCCAACTGCCCATTATGCCAAACCTACGCTCACCAAGTTTCGGCTTCAAAATATTTTCCGTTTTCGAGATAAGGCCCCGTCGTGAATCGTGATGTTTTGTCCAATAGCAATATGATTGATTATGCCCTCTTGTGGGATTTTCTGGGACAGCGGAAAAATGACCAAAACTTGATTATTTTTGTAAAACGGAAACCGAATGTCCGACAAAGTTCATTTGATGACTTCCCGGTAGGTCCGGCCCTGCCGCTCGGCCTGACGCCGTCCGTGGATTTTACAAACATTTTCGGACGTCTAGTAAGGGACCGTACATTTGCAATATGGACTTTCTCACTAACCATACAGCAACTGCCGAAATGTTCCCTTAAGGTATGTGAGTCCTCTTTGTCGCACGCTGACTTCCAACTCTGAGTCCCAGTACTAAAACTCAAAATTCTTCCTCGTTTTGTAAGAAACAAGCCTGAAACCTTGAACAAAGACTGTTGACATCTTGTGGAAGCCATAGGAATTGCAACATGGGAGCTGGATTTGGATATGTCCCTATGCATTCCATTGTAAGAGTATGCTCTCAAAAAATCTTTGGATTTTCTCCTACCATATATATTGTGTTATAGTCTCAAACATTATTTTAACATTTGTACAAACTTCAAAGTGATCAATGATAAGATGAGAGAAACTCTACAATGGAAAGTCTACACATCAGAGTTATCGGATTCACATGGAATTGTTGTTCAATTTAAATGTTTGAATATTAAATGATTTGTGATGGGATGAAATGTGATTTTAGCTTAAAAAATGTGAGATGTGGGTTTTCATAAGATAGGGCTGCTCACTCAGTGGCCCGCCCACGTGAAGAGACAGGTTGTAAACTATGAAACACACCCCTTTTCTCCCTTCCTATATAAAGCCTTGACGACAATATAACTTTCTGTTCCGAAGATGTGAAGACGATGGTCCTATGTCAGAATGGTTCAGATAATAACTACAGGATGAAGCCAACATCAGCATGAGCTTTGGTTGCGAATGGTATGAACGTTGAACTCTTATTCACTACAGAAGTGATACCTCCTAGCCGTTGAGTTAGCAACAGCAGATGCAAACGAGGGCTAGGAAGGAACAGACAGAGTATCCCGTCTACCATACCACCAGAGACATTCTTCAAAGGACTCGGTTGGGCAACACAGCCTTCCATCTACCACCAACCTACCGAAGCGTAGCTCAGAGTCAATATTTATTGCATTTTTCTTTTCCAAATGGGCGGCAATGTAGAATGCATAAGATACTGTTTCGCCCTTTATTCCTCAGTCTTCCCGCTCTTTCACTCAAACCCAGACCCTTTTCTTTTGTGTAACCAGCTGTCATATATGTTCCTCCCGCTAGGGATGTTTTACTTTATGATGTAATTTGTAATCAAGTTATGTTTTAATTATGTGTATTATGTGTAATTCTGTGTGATTAGTTAGGTATTTAGTAAATAAATGATTAAACCCAATTTTGTACTGCTGATTCAAGTTGTTAGCCAGGGTTCATGCAGATAACCAAGAATTTACAACTTTCAGATGAGACTGAATTAAGATGTCGATTAATATCGACTGCTATTGATGTAAAATATTACTAGGTCTTTAAGAGTTTATTCGGTAGATAACAGCTCTATAAATATCATTTTGTGGTGCCCGACTCTCTAGTTAATTGCATTTACATGATTAGCTCAATCAGGTAATATTAATTACGGATAAATTATTTTATAGAATAGCATGTCATATCACTTAATCCGGCATAGCCAAAGATACGGCATCAGTCAGGCGGAAATTCAGAAAAAAGGACCATAACCTGAAGAAGTTGCGTCATACTGCAGCACACCCTGCGGGCTGCAGCAGAACTCTATGGAGGCTTGAGACAGGCTTGAATAAGCTACAGTGGGATGAACAAGTATTTGATACACTGCCGATTTTGCAGGTTTTCCGACTTACAAAGCATGTAGAGGTCTGTCATTTTTATCATAGGTACACTTCAACTGTGAGAGACGGAATCTAAAACAAAAATCCAGAAAATCACATTGTATGATTTTTAACCAGTTATTACATTTTTTTATGAAAAACGTTCCCGTTTAAAACAAGATATTTTGTCATGAAAAGATGCTCGACTATGCATATAATTGACAGAAAACACTCTGACATGTCCAAAACTGCAAAGATATTGTCTGTGAGTGCCAAGGAACTGATGTTACAGGCGAAACCCAGATAAAAATCCAACCAGGACATGGCGCATTTTTTGAAACCGCCTCATGCAAATGACTCCTTATATGGCTGTGAATGAGCTACGAATGAGCTTACATTTTCCACGTATTCCCCAAGGTGTCTACAGCATTGTGACGTCTTTAGCAGTTTTACGCATTTCCATTGAAGAATAGCCATAAGGGACCATATATAGCAAGTGGTCACATGGTGTCTCCCGCAGAAAATCTTGCGTAAAATACTGAGGTAGCCATTTTTCCAATCGCTTCTTATGAGAAACCAATTGCCTCGACGGATATATTATCGAATATATATGTTAAAAACACGTTGAGGATGGATCCTAAACAACGTTTTCCGTGTTTCTGTCGATATTATGGAGTTAATTTTGAAAAAAGTTTGGCGTTGTATAGGTAGCATTTTCCGGTCGATTTCTCAACCAGGCATGATGAACAAACGGGAGCTATTTCACCTAGAAAAAATAATATTTTTGGAAAAAAGGAACATTTGCTATCTAACTGGGAGTCTCCTGAGTGAAAGCATCCAAAGTTCTTCAAAGGTAAATGATTTAATTTGGTTGCTTTTCTTATTTTCGTGAAAATGTTGCCTGCTGCCAGCAGAGCCTAGCATAGCATTATGCCATGATAAACTTACCATTGTTACCATTATTTTTAGTTAGTGCTAGTTTGACCACCAGAGGACATCTTTGAGATGTATTTGATAGCCTTCAATATTGGCAGTATTAGAGAATTTAAAAGTATTTTTTTGTAAGAATACCACAAAACGTTTTAAGTTTAGGGGGGTGTGTCAGAATATCTATCAATTTAACCACTTATATTTTCACACAACCATCGTTTAATAAATGTGAGACATTGGTGATGTGAAAAAAACATGGTTTTCTCTCACCCATGTACACACAATACCCCATAATTACAACATGAAAGCATGTTTTTAGAATTGATTGAAAATGAAATACAGAAATATCTAATTTACATAAGTATTGTCATGTTTTGTCATTGATTATCATGCCTTGTCCCTGTTCTTCTCCTTCTATTCGTTTCCCTCTGCTGGTCTTATTAGGTTCTTTCCCTCTTTCTATCCCTCTCTCTCCCCCTCCCTCTCTCACTCTCCCGCTCTCTCTTCTCTCTATCGTTCCGTTCCTGCTCCCAGCTGTTCCTATTCCCCTAATCAATCATTTAGTCTTCCCACACCTGTTCCCGATCCTTTTCCCTGATTAGAGTCCCTATTTCTCTCCTTGTTATTCGTTTCTGCCCTGTCGGTTCCTTGTCTAGAATTCACCGTGCTGTGTTTGTGTATCGCCCTGTCGTGTCGTGTTTTCCTCAGATGCTGCGTGGTGAGCAGGTGTCTGAGTCTGTTTGGTTCAAGTGCCTTCCCGAGGCAACCTGCTGTTCACCTGCTGTTCAAGATCGAGTCTCCAGTTTGTCCTCGTCATTTCGAGTGAAAGTTGTGTTTTTTGATTGTATTTACTTTACTGGATTAAAGACTCTGTTTTCGCCAAGTCGCTTTTGGGTCCTCTTTCACCTGCATGACAGAAGGAACCGACCAAGGAATGGACCCAGCGACTTCAGACGCTCGTTACACTGCCGTCGAGATCCAAGGAGCCATGCTCGGCAGACACGAGCAGGAATTGTCTGCTGCTCGCCATGCCGTGGAGAACCTGGCCGCTCAGGTTTCCGACCTCTCTGGACAGTTCCAGAGTCTTCGTCTCGTGCCACCTGTTACTTCCTGGCCTGCCGAGCCTCCAGAACCTAGGGTTAATAACCCACCTTGCTACTCCGGGCAGCCCACTGAGTGCCGCTCCTTTCTCACGCAGTGTGAGATTGTGTTCTCTCTCCAACCCAACACATACTCTAGAGAGAGAGCTCGGGTTGCTTACGTCATTTCACTCCTTACTGGCCGGGCTCGAGAATGGGGCACAGCTATCTGGGAGGCAAGGGCTGATTGCTCTAACAAGTTCCAGAACTTTAAAGAGGAGATGATTCGGGTTTTTGACCGTTCAGTTTTTGGTAGGGAGGCTTCTAGGGCCCTGGCTTCCTTATGCCAAGGTGAACGGTCCATAACGGATTATTCTATTGAGTTTCGCACTCTTGCTGCCTCTAGTGAGTGGAACGAGCCGGCGCTGCTCGCTCGTTTTCTGGAGGGACTCCACGCAGTGGTTAAGGATGAGATTCTCTCCCGGGAGGTTCCTTCAGATGTGGACTCTTTGATTGCTCTCGCCATCCGCATAGAACGACGGGTAGATCTTCGTCACCGGGCTCGTGGAAGAGAGCTCGCATCAACGGTGTTTCCCTGCTCCGCATCGCAACCATCTCCCTCCTCTGGCTCAGAGACTGAGCCCATGCAGCTGGGAGGGATTCGCATCTCGACTAAGGAGAGGGAACGGAGGATCACCAACCGCCTGTGCCTCTATTGCGGAGTTGCTGGACATTTTGTTAATTCATGTCCAGTAAAAGCCAGAGCTCATCTGTAAGCGGAGGGCTACAGGTGAGCGCAACTACTCAAGTCTCTCCATCAAAATCCTGTACTACTTTGTCGGTCCATCTACGCTGGACCGGTTCGGGTGCTACATGTAGTGCCTTGATAGACTCTGGGGCTGAGGGTTGTTTCATGGACGAAGCATGGGTTCGGAAACATGACATTCCTTTCAGAGAGTTAGAGAAGCCTACGCCCATGTTCGCCTTAGATGGTAGTCATCTTCCCAGTATCAGATTTGAGACACTACCTTTAACCCTCACAGTATCTGGTAACCACAGTGAGACTATTTCTTTTTTGATTTTCCGTTCACCGTTTACACCTGTTGTTTTGGGTCATCCCTGGCTAGTATGTCATAATCCTTCTATTAATTGGTCTAGTAATTCTATCCTATCCTGGAACGTTTCTTGTCATGTGAAGTGTTTAATGTCTGCCATCCCTCCCGTTTCTTCTGTCCCTACTTCTCAGGAGGAACCTGGCGATTTGACAGGAGTGCCGGAGGAATATCATGATCTGCGCACGGTCTTCAGTCGGTCCCGAGCCAACTCCCTTCCTCCTCACCGGTCGTATGATTGTAGTATTGATCTCCTTCCGGGGACCACTCCTCCTCGGGGTAGACTATACTCTCTGTCGGCTCCCGAACGTAAGGCTCTCGAGGATTATTTGTCTGTGTCTCTTGACGCCGGTACCATAGTGCCTTCTTCCTCTCCGGCCGGGGCGGGGTTCTTTTTGTTAAGAAGAAGGACGGTACTCTGCGCCCCTGCGTGGATTATCGAGGGCTGAATGACATAACGGTTAAGAATCGTTATCCGCTTCCCCTTATGTCATCAGCCTTCGAGATTCTGCAGGGAGCCAGGTGCTTTACTAAGTTGGACCTTCGTAACGCTTACCATCTCGTGCGCATCAGAGAGGGGGACGAGTGGAAAACGGCGTTTAACACTCCGTTAGGGCATTTTGAGTACCGGGTTCTGCCGTTCGGTCTCGCCAATGCGCCAGCTGTTTTTCAGGCATTAGTTAATGATGTTCTGAGAGACATGCTGAACATCTTTGTTTTTGTCTATCTTGACGATATCCTGATTTTTTCTCCGTCACTCGAGATTCATGTTCAGCACGTTCGACGTGTTCTACAGCGCCTTTTAGAGAATTGTCTCTACGTAAAGGCTGAGAAGTGCTCTTTTCATGTCTCCTCCGTTACTTTTCTCGGTTCCGTTATTTCCGCTGAAGGCATTCAGATGGATTCCGCTAAGGTCCAAGCTGTCAGTGATTGGCCCGTTCCAAGGTCACGTGTCGAGTTGCAGCGCTTTTTAGGTTTCGCTAATTTCTATCGGCGTTTCATTCGTAATTTCGGTCAAGTTGCTGCCCCTCTCACAGCTCTTACTTCTGTCAAGACGTGTTTTAAGTGGTCCGGTTCCGCCCAGGGAGCTTTTGATCTTCTAAAAGAACGTTTTACGTCCGCTCCTATCCTCGTTACTCCTGACGTCACTAGACAATTCATTGTCGAGGTTGACGCTTCAGAGGTAGGCGTGGGAGCCATTCTATCCCAGCGCTTCCAGTCTGACGATAAGGTTCATCCTTGCGCTTATTTTTCTCATCGCCTGTCGCCATCTGAGCGCAACTATGATGTGGGTAACCGTGAACTGCTCGCCATCCGCTTAGCCCTAGGCGAATGGCGACAGTGGTTGGAGGGGGCGACCGTTCCTTTTGTCGTTTGGACAGACCATAAGAACCTTGAGTACATCCGTTCTGCCAAACGACTTAATGCCCGTCAAGCTCGTTGGGCGTTGTTTTTCGCTCGTTTCGAGTTTGTGATTTCTTACCGTCCGGGTAGCAAGAACACCAAGCCTGATGCCTTATCCCGTCTGTTTAGTTCTTCTGTGGCTTCTACTGATCCCGAGGGGATTCTTCCTTATGGGCGTGTTGTCGGGTTAACAGTCTGGGGAATTGAAAGACAGGTTAAGCAAGCACTCACGCACACTGCGTCGCCGCGCGCTTGTCCTAGTAACCTCCTTTTCGTTCCTGTTTCCACTCGTCTGGCTGTTCTTCAGTGGGCTCACTCTGCCAAGTTAGCTGGTCATCCCGGTGTTCGAGGCACTCTTGCGTCTATTCGCCAGCGCTTTTGGTGGCCGACTCAGGAGCGTGACACGCGCCGTTTCGTGGCTGCTTGTTCGGACTGCGCGCAGACTAAGTCGGGTAACTCTCCTCCTGCCGGTCGTCTCAGACCGCTCCCCATTCCTTCTCGACCATGGTCTCACATTGCCTTAGACTTCATTACCGGTCTGCCTTTGTCTGCGGGGAAGACTGTGATTCTGACGGTTGTCGATAGGTTCTCTAAGGCGGCACATTTCATTCCCCTCGCTAAACTTCCTTCCGCTAAGGAGACGGCACAAATCATTATCGAGAATGTATTCAGAATTCATGGCCTCCCGTTAGACGCCGTTTCAGACAGAGGCCCGCAATTCACGTCACAGTTTTGGAGGGAGTTCTGTCGTTTGATTGGTGCGTCCGTCAGTCTCTCTTCCGGGTTTCATCCCCAGTCTAACGGTCAAGCAGAGAGGGCCAATCAGACGATTGGTCGCATACTACGCAGCCTTTCTTTCAGAAACCCTGCGTCTTGGGCAGAACAGCTCCCCTGGGCAGAATACGCTCACAATTCGCTTCCTTCGTCTGCTACCGGGTTATCTCCGTTTCAGAGTAGTCTGGGTTACCAGCCTCCTCTGTTCTCATCCCAGCTTGCCGAGTCCAGCGTTCCCTCCGCTCAAGCGTTTGTCCAACGTTGTGAGCGCACCTGGAGGAGGGTGAGGTCTGCACTTTGCCGTTACAGGGCACAGACTGTGAGAGCCGCCAATAAACGCAGGATTAAGAGTCCAAGGTATTGTTGCGGCCAGAGAGTGTGGCTTTCCACTCGCAACCTTCCTCTTACGACAGCTTCTCGTAAGTTGACTCCGCGGTTCATTGGTCCGTTCCGTGTCTCCCAGGTCGTCAATCCTGTCGCTGTGCGACTGCTTCTTCCGCGACATCTTCGTCGCGTCCATCCTGTCTTCCATGTCTCCTGTGTCAAGCCCTTTCTTCGCACTCCCGTTCGTCTTCCCTCCCCCCCTCCCGTCCTTGTCGAGAGCGCACCTATTTACAAGGTACGTAAGATCATGGACATGCGTTCTCGGGGACGGGGTCACCAATACTTAGTGGATTGGGAGGGTTACGGTCCTGAGGAGAGGAGTTGGGTTCCGTCTCGGGACGTGCTGGACCGTTCACTCATTGATGATTTCCTCCGTTGCCGCCAGGATTCCTCCTCGAGTGCGCCAGGAGGCGCTCGGAGAGTGGGGGGGGTACTGTCATGTTTTGTCATTGATTATCATGCCTTGTCCCTGTTCTTCTCCTTCTATTCGTTTCCCTCTGCTGGTCTTATTAGGTTCTTTCCCTCTTTCTATCCTTCTCTCTCCCCCTCCCTCTCTCACTCTCCCGCTCTCTCTTCTCTCTATCGTTCCGTTCCTGCTCCCAGCTGTTCCTATTCCCCTAATCAATCATTTAGTCTTCCCACACCTGTTCCCGATCCTTTTCCCTGATTAGAGTCCCTATTTCTCTCCTTGTTATTCGTTTCTGCCCTGTCGGTTCCTTGTCTAGAATTCACCGTGCTGTGTTTGTGTATCGCCCTGTCGTGTCGTGTTTTCCTCAGATGCTGCGTGGTGAGCAGGTGTCTGAGTCTGTTTGGTTCAAGTGCCTTCCCGAGGCAACCTGCTGTTCACCTGCTGTTCAAGATCGAGTCTCCAGTTTGTCCTCGTCATTTCGAGTGAAAGTTGTGTTTTTTGATTGTATTTACTTTACTGGATTAAAGACTCTGTTTTCGCCAAGTCGCTTTTGGGTCCTCTTTCACCTGCATGACAAGTATTCACACCCCTTTGCTATGACACTCCAAATTGAGCTCAGGTGAATCCAATTTCCTTTGATCAACCTTGAAACATTATTACTACTTGATTGGATTCCACCTGCTTCCAATTCAAATGTTTGGACACGATTTAGAAAGAAACACATCCATCTATATACAGTGTCCCCCCTTGGCATTTTTCCTATTTTGTTGCCTTACAATCTAGAATTAAATTATTTTGGGGGGGTTTGTAATCATTTGATTTACACAACATGCCTACCAATTTGAAAATGCTAAATGTTTGTTTTATTGTGAAACAAACAAGAAATAAGATAAAAAACAGAAAGCTTGAGCGTGCATAACTATTCACCCCCCCTGAAGTTAATACCTTGTAGAGCCACCCTTTGCAGCAATTATAGCTGGAAGTCTCTTGGGGTATGTCTCTATAAGCTTGGCACATCTAGCTACTGGGATTTTTGCCCATTCTTCAAGGCAAAACTGCTCCAGCTCCTTCAAGTTGGATGGGTTCCACTGGTGTACAACAATCTTTAAGTCATACCACAAATTCTCAATTGGACTGAGTTCTGGGCTTTGACTAGGCCATTACAACACATTTAAATGTTTCCCCTTAAACCACTTGAGTGTTGCTTTAGCAGTATGCTTAGGGTCATTGTCCCGATGGACAGGTGAACCTCCATTCCAGTCTCAAATCTCTGGAAGACTGAAACAGGTTTCCCTCAAGAATATCCCTGTATTTTGTGCCATCCATCATTCCTTCAATTCTGACCAGTTTCCCAGTCCCTGCCGATGGAAAAACATCCCCACAGTGAAATATGGTGATGGCAGAATCATGCTGTGGGGATGGTGCTCTCGGGGTGATGAGAGGTGTTGGATGTGTGCCAGACATAATGTTTTCCTTGATGGCCAAAAAGCTCAATTTTAGTCTCATCTAACCAGAGTACCTTCTTCCACATTTTAGGGGAGTCTGCCACATGTATTTGGCGAACACCAAACGTGTTCCCTTATTTCTTTCTTTAACTTGTTATGGCTAGACATGGCGCTAGCGACCCACCTCGACAACATCCGGTGAAATTACAGAACGCGAAATTCAAATGACAGAAATAGTAATATTTAACATTCATGAAAAAAAATGTCATACATCACGAAAAAGCTTAACTTCTTGGTAATCCAGCCGCTGTGTCAGATTTCAAAAAGGCTTTATGGTGAAAGCACACCATGCGACTATCTGTGGACAGCGCCCCGCATACAAAAGCATTAAAAACATTTTTCAACCATGCAGGTACGCCACGAAAGTCAGAAATAGCAATAAAATAAATTCCGTACCTTTGAAGATCTTCTGTTGGCACTCCAAAAGGACCCAGCTACATCACAAATGGTCCTTTTGTTCGATAAAATCCTTCTTTATATCCCCTAAAACTCAGTTTAGCTGGTGCGCTTCATTCAATAACCCATCGGTTTCCCTCCTTCAAAATGCATACAAAATGAATCCCAAACGTTACAAATAAACTTCTCCAAACAAGTCAAACAACATTTAAAATCTAACCTCGGGTACCCTAATATGTAAATAAACGATAAAATTTAAGACAGAGAATCGTTATTGTCTTTATTGGAGATAAACAACAAAGAACGCGCTCTCATCAATGCCCATGAAAACAATACAGCCAAAATGGGAGCCAATTAGAAAATCTTAAAATTCTAGCTCATTTTTCGATAAACAAGCCTGAGACTCTTTCTAAAGACTGTTGACATCTAGTGGAAGCCATAGGAACTGCAATCTGGGAAGGTTTTCCTTCATTTTAAACATGACAGCCATTGGAAACAGTGGTGGGCTGAATTTTATTTTTTTCTGGATGGTTTGTCCTCGGGTTTTCACCTGCCATATCAGTTATGTTATACTCACATACATTATTTTAACAGTTAGAAACTTGAGTGTTTTCTATCCAAATCTACCAATTATATGCATATCCTAGCTTTTGGGCCTGAGTAACAGGCAGTTTACTTTGGGCACACTTTTCATCCAGACGTAAAAATACTGCCCCCTAGCCCAAGGAGGGCAATGGCTTTTTTCTGGCCACTCTTCCGTATAGTCCAGCTCTGTGGAGTGTACGCCTTAACCTCTTAGTCCTACCCACACCGTATTCAGTAGCGTAATCATAGCCTCAAGCTCATTACCATAACGCAACGTTAGCGATTTCTAAAAATCGCAAATGAAATGAAATAAATATGCCTATCCTCAAGCTTATCCTTTTCTTAACAATCCTGTCGTCTCAGATTTTCAAAATATGCTTTAGAACCAGAGAAAATCAATAATTTGTGTAAGAGTGGTGATAGCTAGCTTAGCATTTAGCGTTAGCATTTAGCACGCAACATATTCACAAAAACCAGCAAAGGGATCAAATAAAATAATTTACCTTTGAAGAACTTCAGATGTTTCAATGAGGAGACTCTCAGTTACATAGCAGATGTCCAGTTTTTCCTGAAAGATGCTTGTGTAGGACACAACGTTCCGTTTTGTTACTATGCATTTGGCTACCGAAACTAACCGAAAATTCAGTCACCTACACGTCAAACTTTTTTCCGAATTAACTCCATAATATCGACTGAAACATGGAAAACGTTGTTTGAATCCATCCTCAAGGTGTTTTGTCATATATCTCTTCATTGAAATGCCATTCCTGGAAGCCTGCATTGTTCTCAGATTCGGATGGAAAAATACTGGTAGGCGACTTTTGCGCACCAATTTCCACACAGACACCGTGCGGGACCCCTGGTAAATGTAGTCTCTTATGGTCAATCTTCCAATGATATGCCTACAAATACGTCACAATGCTGCAGACACCTTGGGGAAACGATAGGAAGTGTCCGTTCATTCCTGTCGCATTCACAGCCATATAAGGCGATCATGGAAAACGTGCCATCAGAAATCCTGTTGATTTCCTGGTCGCTCAAACATCTTGGTTTTGCCTGTAGGTTTTGTTCTAAGGCACTCACAGTGAAAATCTTTGCAGTTCTGGAAACGTCAGAGTGTCTTCTTTCCAAAACTATCAATTCCAAGCATAGTCAAGCATCTTTTCGTGACAAAATATTGCGCTAAAAACGGGCACGTCTTTTTATCCAAAAATGAAATACTGCCCCTAGAGTCTTAACAGGTTAAAGGGGTCCTATGGACCGATACTCCAATCTCCGTTGTGGAGCTTTGCAGCTCCTTTAGCGTTTTCTTTGGTCTCTTTGATGCCTCTCTGATTAATGCCCTCCTTGCCTGGTCCATGAGTTTTGTTGGGCGGCCCTCTCTTGGCAGGTTTGTTGGGGTGCCATATTCTTTCATTTTTTTAATAATGGATTTAATGGTGCTGTTTGGGATGTTCAAAGATTCTGATATGTTTTTATAACCCAACCCTAATCTGTACTTCTCCACAACTTTGTACCTGACCTGTTTGGAGAGCTCCTTGGTCTTCATGGTGTCGCTTGCTTGGTGGTGCCCCTTGCATAGTGGTGTTGCATACTCTGTGGCCTTTCGGAACCAGTGTATATATACTGAGATCATGTGACAGATTGCACACAGGTGGATTTTTTAACTAAATACTGTATGTGACTTCTGAAGGTAATTGGTTGCACCAGATCTTATTTAGGGGCTTCATAGCAAATGTGTGAATACATATGCACGCCCCACTTTTCCGTGTTTTTGTTTTTAATAATTTTTTGAACAATTTATTTGTTTCATTTCACTTCACTAATTTGGACTATTTTGTGTATGTCCATTACATGAAGTCCAAATAAAAATCAATTTAAATTACAGGTTGTAATGCCACAAAATAGAAAAAATGCCAAGGGGGATGAATACTGTTGCAAGGTACTGTAATATCCTACAGTTGACAGTGCATGCAAGTTGACAGCTTTGAGTAGTCATGTGCATATCTGTATCAGCTTTGCACATCTGAATTTGGGGATTTTCTCCCTTTATTCTTTGCTGATTTTCTTAAACTCTGTTAAGTTAGACGGGCAGTGGAAAGCAATCTTCAAGTCTTTCCACAGATTTTCAATGGGATTCAAGTCTTGGCTTTGGCTGGGCCACTCAAGGACTTTCTCATTGTTGTTATGAAACCATTCAAGCATTGCTTTGGCTTTATGCTTGGGGTCATTGTTCTGTTGGAGCATTAATCCTCCCACCTAGTCTAAGGTTGTTTGCACGCCGAAGCAGGTTCCTGGATTTGCCTGTATTTTGTTCCATTTATTGTTCTCTCTACCCTTACCAGTCTTCCAGTTTCCTGCCTCTGAAAAGCATACCCATCATATGATGTGGCCACCACTATACTTCCCGGTAGGGATGGAGTTAGACGAATGATGAGCTGTACCTGGTTTTCTCCAGACATAGCACTCAAGCCAAAGAGTTCAATTTTTGTCTCATCAGATCACAGAATCGTTTGCATTATGCTCTGAGTCTTTCACATGCCTTTTTGCAAACTCCAGACATGCTGTCATGTGCCCTTTTCTCAGGAGTGGCTATCGTCTGACCACACTCCCATAAATCCCATATGGGTAAAGTGCTGTAGAGACTGTTGTCCTTCTGTCAGGTTCTCCCATCTCTTCCAAGGAACTCTGTAGTTCTGTCAGAGTGGTCATTGGGTTGTCGGTCACCTCCCTGACCAAGGTCCTTCTTGCCCGGCTGCTCAGTTTGGTTGGACAGCCAGCTCTAGGCAGAGTCTGGGTAGTTCCATATTTTTTTTTACATTTCCTTACAATGGAGACCACCCTGCTCTTTAAAACTTTCAACACTCTTATTAATCATTTTATACTCTACCCCAGATATATGCCTCATCACAATTGAATGTATCTAGGAACTTTACGGACAGTTCCTTGGACTTTATGGTATAGTTTTTGCCCTGACGTGCATTGTCAAATGTCGGACCGTATATAGACAGGTGTGTTTCTTTCTAAATCATGTCCAAACAATTGATTTGGACACAGTTGGACTCCTATCACGTTGTAGTGACATATAAAGGATGATCAAAGGTTATAGCGGAGCTCAATATGTAGTGTCATAGCAAAGGGGTTGGAATACTTACTGTATGCAAATGATATATTTCTGCTTTTCATTTTCAGTAAATTCTACAAATCTGCTTTCACTATGTCATTATGTGTGTAGATGAGAGAGAGAGAAAAACTAACAATTTAATCATTTTTTAACTCAGGCAGTAATACAACAAAATGTGGATTAATTCAAGGGGTATGCATACTTTCTAAAGGCACTGCAAAGGAGTCTGGTCTAAAACTGGAATAGAAAGCCTTTAACAATGAAATGCTTTCATACCATATAGTGAGTATTGAAGGTTTTAACCTTTTGGCCTTTTCAAAAGTAAAGTCTAGAAAAGTAGGGCATATATTCATATGCAAATCTTTTACCATGTGCTAAAAAAAAGTGAATATGTGACCCGTTTCAAGAAACTAGGTCTATGTTGCACGTCACAGGAGAGGCATTTGCAAGTTATTTAAATGTTTTATCAAAATGCCTTATTTTTGCAGAAATGCTTTTTCGAACATGTGAACTGTCATGTGTAACAAACTTGTATGCCATCTGTAAATCACTGCTCTTCAGGTCGGAAAGTCTGAGTTCTAGAAAGAGGCCTGAGTTCCTGAGTTGGAATTCCGAGTTGGATGACCGTTAAAATGGATTTTTCCCAGTCGGAGCTTGTTTTTTTTTACAGAGTTCCCAGATATTTTGAAGGCTTGGAAGTCAGAGATTTCCGGGTTCCTAGGTGATTTGAATGTGGCATTACAGTTGGAATTATGGTTAACTGTTTAGCTAGCTACATGCCTAAACATAAGACTCCAATATGCAAGTAACCATTTCACTGTACTGGTTACACCTTCTGTATCCTGTGCAAGTAACAAATAAACTTTGTTTTGATTTGATATAGTGTGTGTTTAACAGAGATGGTAATGTGAAGAACAACATGACCTGCACCAAAGTCAGATGGGATATATGCCAAGGACTAGATCAAGTATTTTTACCACTACCTTTTTCTTCTAATTTCACCACTTTTAGTCTATAAATCTTTGCTTGTTTTACTACGCTGTGAATCCTTAAAGAGATCGGTGGGGCTAAGGCTTAAGAGGGTGTGAACAATGCCGAATGGGCGTAGACAAAGAAGAGCTCTCCAGTAGGTGTACCAAATGATTCACTGGCCATTTTCTCAAAAGTGGGGTTACACTTTTGAAAGTATCAACTTTCAAAGCAGAATTACCTCAAATGCAGTGTATGAAATACCATTTTCTAGCTCAGATACTCTACTTTTTTCCAATGTAAAAAACACAATTTCATATTTTGCTACATAGGACCGACTTGTTTCAGGAAACTAGGCAGTGTCCTCCACTAATATTGGCACACTTGGTAAATATGAGCAAAATGGCTTGTGATTTTTTTTTTTACTGTTTAAGATAACAGCTCTGAGTCTTCTTCTATAATGTGTAATGAAGTTGGAGAACACATGGCAAGGGATCTGAGACCATTCCTCCATACAGAATCTCTCCAAATCTTTCAGATTCCGGTCCCAGCTCATCCCACAGGTGTTCTATGGGGTATATGTCATGTTTTGTCATTAATTATCATGTCTTGTCCCTGTGCTTCCCCTTCTATTTCGTTTCCCTCTGCTGGTCTTATTAGGTTCTTTCCCTCTTTCTATCCCTCTCTCTCCCCCTCCCTCTCTCACTCTCTCGCTCTCTCTTCTCTCTATCGTTCCGTTCCTGCTCCCAGCTGTTCCTATTCCCCTAATCAATCATTTAGTCTTCCCACACCTGTTCCCGATCCTTTTCCCTGATTAGAGTCCCTATTTCTCTCCTTGTTTTCCGTTCCTGCCCCGTCGGATCCTCATCTATAATTCACCGTGCTGTGTCTATGTTTTGCCCTGTCGTGTCGTGTTTCCCTCAGATGCTGCGTGGTGAGCAGGTGTCTGAGTCTGCTAGGTTCAAGTGCCTTCCCGAGGCAACCTGCAGTTCTCGATCAAGTCTCCAGTCTGTTCTCGTCTTTACGAGTAGTATTATGCCTTTTGTTTTGTAAAGTTTCTTACTGGATTAAAAACTCTGTTTTCGCCAAGTCGCTTTTGGGTCCTCATTCACCTGCATAACAGAAGGATCCGACCAAGGAATGGACCCAGCGACTACAGAGGCTCGTAACACTGCCGTCAAGATCCAAGGAGCCATGCTCGGCAGACACGAGCAGGAATTGTCTGCTGCTCGCCATGCCGTGGAGAACCTGGCCGCTCAGGTTTCCGACCTCTCTGGACAGTTCCAGAGTCTTCGTCTCGTGCCACCTGTTACTTCCTGGCCTGCCGAGCCTCCGGAACCTAGGGTTAATAACCCACCTTGCTACTCCGGGCAGCCCACGGAGTGCCGCTCCTTTCTCACCCAGTGTGATATTGTGTTCTCTCTCCAACCCAACACATACTCTAGTGAGAGAGCTCGGGTTGCTTACGTCATTTCACTCCTTACTGGCCGGGCCCGAGAGTGGGGCACAGCTATCTGGGAGGCAAGGGCTGATTGTTCTAACAATTACCAGAACTTTAAAGAGGAGATGATTCGGGTTTTTGACCGTTCAGTTTTTGGTGGGGAGGCTTCTAGGGCCCTGGCTTCCCTATGCCAAGGTGATCGATCCATAACGGATTACTCTATAGAGTTTCGTACTCTTGCTGCCTCTAGTGACTGGAACGAGCCGGCGCTGCTCGCTCGTTTTCTGGAGGGACTCCACACAGTGGTCAAAGATGAGATTCTCTCTCGGGAGGTTCCTTCCAGTGTGGACTCTTTGATTGCTCTCGCCATCCGCATAGAACGACGGGTAGATCTTCGTCACCAGGCTCGTGGAAGAGAGCTCGCATCAACAGTGTTTCCCTGCTCCGCATCGCAACCATCTCCCTCCTCTGGCTCTGAGACTGAGCCCATGCTTCGTCCATGAAACAACCCTCAGCCCCAGAGTCAATCAAGGCACTGCATGTAGCACCCGAACCGGTCCAGCGTAGATGGACCGACATAGTAGTACAGGATCTAGATGAAGAGACCTGAGTAGTAGCGCTCACCAGTAGCCCTCCGCTTACTGATGGGCTCTGGCCTCTTACTGGACATGAATTAACAAAATGTCCATCAAATCCGCAATAGAGGCACAGGCGGTTGGTGATCCTCCGTTCCCTCTCCTTAGTCGAGATGCGAATCCCTCCCATTTCTTCTGTCCCCACTTCTCAGGAGGAACCTGGCGATTTGACAGGAGTGCCGGAGGAATATCATGATCTGCGCACGGTCTTCAGTCGGTCCCGAGCCAACTCTCTTCCTCCTCACCGGTCGTATGATTGTAGTATTGATCTCCTTCCGGGGACCACTCCTCCTCGGGGTAGACTATACTCTCTGTCGGCTCCCGAACGTAAGGCTCTCGAGGATTATTTATCTGTGTCTCTTGACGCCGGTACCATAGTGCCTTCTTCCTCTCCGGCCGGGGCGGGGTTCTTTTTTGTTAAGAAGAAGGACGGTACTCTGCGCCCCTGCGTGGATTATCGAGGGCTGAATGACATAACGGTTAAGAATCGTTATCCGCTTCCCCTTATGTCATCAGCCTTCGAGATTCTGCAGGGAGCCAGGTGCTTTACTAAGTTGGACCTTCGTAACGCTTACCATCACGTGCGCATCAGAGAGGGGGACGAGTGGAAAACGGCGTTTAACACTCCGTTAGGGCATTTTGAGTACCGCATTCTGCCGTTTGGTCTCGCCAATGCGCCAGCTGTTTTTCAGGCATTAGTTAATGATGTTCTGAGAGACATGCTGAACATCTTTGTTTTTGTCTATCTTGACGATATCCTGATTTTTTCACCGTCACTCGAGATTCATGTTCAGCACGTTCGACGTGTTCTACAGCGCCTTTTAGAGAATTGTCTCTACGTAAAGGCTGAGAAGTGCTCTTTTCATGTCTCCTCCGTTACTTTTCTCGGTTCCGTTATTTCCGCTGAAGGCATTCAGATGGATTCCGCTAAGGTCCAAGCTGTCAGTGATTGGCCCGTTCCAAGGTCACGTGTCGAGTTGCAGCGCTTTTTAGGTTTCGCTAATTTCTATCGGCGTTTCATTCGTAATTTCGGTCAAGTTGCTGCCCCTCTCACAGCGCTTACTTCTGTCAAGACGTGTTTTAAGTGGTCCGGTTCCGCCCAGGGAGCTTTTGATCTTCTAAAAGAACGTTTTACGTCCGCTCCTATCCTCGTTACTCCTGACGTCACTAGACAATTCATTGTCGAGGTTGACGCTTCAGAGGTAGGCGTGGGAGCCATTCTATCCCAGCGCTTCCAGTCTGACGATAAGGTTCATCCTTGCGCTTATTTTTCTCATCGCCTGTCGCCATCTGAGCGCAACTATGATGTGGGTAACCGTGAACTGCTCGCCATCCGCTTAGCCCTAGGCGAATGGCGACAGTGGTTGGAGGGGGCGACCGTTCCTTTTGTCGTTTGGACAGACCATAAGAACCTTGAGTACATCCGTTCTGCCAAACGACTTAATGCCCGTCAAGCTCGTTGGGCGTTGTTTTTCGCTCGTTTCGAGTTTGTGATTTCTTACCGTCCGGGTAGCAAGAACACCAAGCCTGATGCCTTATCCCGTCTGTTTAGTTCTTCTGTGGCTTCTACTGATCCCGAGGGGATTCTTCCTTATGGGCGTGTTGTCGGGTTGACAGTCTGGGGAATTGAAAGACAGGTTAAGCAAGCACTCACGCACACTGCGTCGCCGCGCGCTTGTCCTAGTAACCTCCTTTTCGTTCCTGTTTCCACTCGTCTGGCTGTTCTTCAGTGGGCTCACTCTGCCAAGTTAGCTGGTCATCCCGGTGTTCGAGGCACTCTTGCGTCTATTCGCCAGCGCTTTTGGTGGCCGACTCAGGAGCGTGACACGCGCCGTTTCGTGGCTGCTTGTTCGGACTGCGCGCAGACTAAGTCGGGTAACTCTCCTCCTGCCGGTCGTCTCAGACCGCTCCCCATTCCTTCTCGACCATGGTCTCACATCGCCCTAGACTTCATTACCGGTCTGCCTTTGTCTGCGGGGAAGACTGTGATTCTTACAGTTGTCGATAGGTTCTCTAAGGCGGCACATTTCATTCCCCTCGCTAAACTTCCTTCCGCTAAGGAGACGGCACAAATCATTATCGAGAATGTGTTCAGAATTCATGGCCTCCCGTTAGACGCCGTTTCAGACAGAGGCCCGCAATTCACGTCACAGTTTTGGAGGGAGTTCTGTCGTTTGATTGGTGCGTCCGTCAGTCTCTCTTCCGGGTTTCATCCCCAGTCTAACGGTCAAGCAGAGAGGGCCAATCAGACGATTGGTCGCATACTACGCAGCCTTTCTTTCAGAAACCCTGCGTCTTGGGCAGAACAGCTCCCTGGGCAGAATACGCTCACAACTCGCTTCCTTCGTCTGCTACCGGGTTATCTCCGTTTCAGAGTAGTCTGGGTTACCAGCCTCCTCTGTTCTCATCCCAGCTTGCCGAGTCCAGCGTTCCCTCCGCTCAAGCGTTTGTCCAACGTTGTGAGCGCACCTGGAGGAGGGTGAGGTCTGCACTTTGCCGCTACAGGGCACAGACTGTGAGAGCCGCCAATAAACGCAGGATTAAGAGTCCAAGGTATTGTTGCGGCCAGAGAGTGTGGCTTTCCACTCGCAACCTTCCTCTTACGACAGCTTCTCGTAAGTTGACTCCGCGGTTCATTGGTCCGTTCCGTGTCTCCCAGGTCGTCAATCCTGTCGCTGTGCGACTGCTTCTTCCGCGACATCCTCGTCGCGTCCATCCTGTCTTCCATGTCTCCTGTGTCAAGCCCTTTCTTCGCACCCCCGTTCGTCTTCCCTCCCCCCTCCCGTCCTTGTCGAGAGCGCACCTATTTACAAGGTACGTAAGATCATGGACATGCGTTCTCGGGGACGGGGTCACCAATACTTAGTGGATTGGGAGGGTTACGGTCCTGAGGAGAGGAGTTGGGTTCCGTCTCGGGACGTGCTGGACCGTTCGCTTATTGATGATTTCCTCCGTTGCCGCCAGGGTTCCTCCTCGAGTGCGCCAGGAGGCGCTCGGTGAGTGGGGGGGTACTGTCATGTTTTGTCATTAATTATCATGTCTTGTCCCTGTGCTTCCCCTTCTATTTCGTTTCCCTCTGCTGGTCTTATTAGGTTCTTTCCCTCTTTCTATCCCTCTCTCTCCCCCTCCCTCTCTCACTCTCTCGCTCTCTCTTCTCTCTATCGTTCCGTTCCTGCTCCCAGCTGTTCCTATTCCCCTAATCAATCATTTAGTCTTCCCACACCTGTTCCCGATCCTTTTCCCTGATTAGAGTCCCTATTTCTCTCCTTGTTTTCCGTTCCTGCCCCGTCGGATCCTCATCTATAATTCACTGTGCTGTGTCTATGTTTTGCCCTGTCGTGTCGTGTTTCCCTCAGATGCTGCGTGGTGAGCAGGTGTCTGAGTCTGCTAGGTTCAAGTGCCTTCCCGAGGCAACCTGCAGTTCTCGATCAAGTCTCCAGTCTGTTCTCGTCTTTACGAGTAGTATTATGCTTTTTGTTTTGTAAAGTTTCTTACTGGATTAAAAACTCTGTTTTCGCCAAGTCGCTTTTGGGTCCTCATTCACCTGCATAACAGTATAGGTCAGGGGACTGGGATGGTCATGGCAAAACCTTGATAATGTGGTCAGTGAACCATTTTTGTTGATTTTGAAGTGTGCTTGGGATCATTGTCCTGCTGGAAGATCCAACCACGGCCCAGTTTAAGCTTCCTAGCAGAGGCAGTCAGGTTTTAATTTAATATCTGCTGGTACTTGATGGAGTCCATGATACCATGTATCCTAACATGTTGTTCAGGGCCATTGGAATAAAAACAGCCCCACAACATCAAAGATCCACCTCCATACTTCATTGTGGGAATGAGGTACTTTTCTGCATGGCTATCTACGCCAAACCCACCTCTAATGTTTGTTTCCAAAACGCTCTATTTTGGTCTCATCTGACCATAGAACCCGGTCCCATTGAAAGTTCCAGTAACATCTGGCAAACTGTAGCCACTTGAGTTTGTTGTTTGATGACAGCAAAGGATATTCTATGGCAAACCCTCCCAAACAACTAATGGTTATGTAGGTGGCATCTGAGTGTAGTTTTGGAGACTTTCTGATGCCAAGACCCATCTAACGTGGTCCTTGGAGATTTTCACACAACTTCACAAGTTAGATTTTACTCATAATAACTTCTAGGGGTGCCAATAATTGTTCACACATGTTTCGAAGAAAAATATTTATTTCACATTTGATTTTCTTCATAGCCAGTTTTGCTCATATTTACCAAAGTTTATCAACTTTCAAACATAATGACTTTCCCATTGTTCTACAACTGTAGTGTATGATTTTGTATTTTCCAGCTCTTAGTCACTACTTTTATCCAATGTAAAAAACAGAATTTCAAATTTTGCAACATAAGACCGAATCACTATTTAGCTATTTTTTTCCAGTCAAATCCAATACCAGGTGTATCAAACTCTCCATTCTTTGAATGATGCTGTGTCTGCATGTATGTATTACAATTATACACTTCAACAGTGTTTACCACACTTGCTTCTGGGACATCAATGATTACACATTGTAACTATGCAATAGACTAGAAACATTATTTAAGTAAAGGCTGATTTGTAATTCAAATATACAGAAAATACTGTACACTACACTTCCTATGCATATCTAACTCACTTCATCATCTGAGGAGGTTCTCCCAGCCATGTGGACGATTGAAAACAGGGCAGCAAAGTTTGTTTGTCACCAGACCGGTTTAGAACATATTACTATTTGACGGTGAATAACCAGACTTTCAAACAAACCTGCTATGCTGAATTCTTGATGCACAACCAAATATTCTGCCATATCCTGTCAGCACGCCCATAAGCGAGCCACTCAAGTGGAAAGTGGTGTGTGGAAGAGGGTGTGGAATGAGATGGGAGTAACAATCCAGGCTATTTGCTCTGAGGCTAGCATATAGTCCGGCACGCTATCGACTGTGCCCAAATGTAGAAATTGGGGTTGGGGCCGATTGTGGCTAAAAACACTTTATCAATTGGAATCATTAACATGTGGAAAGTATTATTATTATTTTTCACAAGCGTAGCGGGATGGGCTATTACTTGAACAATAGACTACTCAATTTTAACTAAAGAATTGCCTTATAGCTGAGCTAGGTGTGAACCCCCACCACCCCCCAAGAGGTCTTAATTGGAGTCTGTTTCTTTGGAGCCTTCGACCTATATAAAATAACTTAACTGGCTGAGGTAGGCTATGAGGCTTAACAGCCTAATAAAGGTATACTTTTTTTATTAGGCCTACTTACAATTGCAACCTGTCAAAATGTAGCATCGTACATAAAACAATAATTTAAAGGGAAAAAGTCTGCACGTTCTAACTAAAACAATGTAACTAATAATTAAATGCTTTACATTTGTAAATCTCAAACTCTAAAAGTAATTGGAAAGGTAGATTCAAATTATTTGTGACATTGTGGTTACAATAAAGAATGTAAACAAGATGTAAACAAGATGCTGTGTTTTTATTTACAGTAGTGATGGAGAACTGGAGCCATTTTGAAAACAGATTTTCAAACACTTGTTTTTCATAAGTGTACTGTAGTACTGTAGCAGGTGTAGCCCATCATGCAAATGTTACCTATTAGCAGGACATTTTTGTAGCCTGTTGTGAAAATCCCTCAACTTGCAATGTATTTGATGCTTAAGTACTCTAAAGTGTTACATTTCTAACTGAAAACAGCAATACAATATTTCTTCATCAACATCTTTATGCTTTCGTTAATAAAATGACAAGAAAAAAAAGTCAAATGCAGATGTTTATTTAAACTAGATTGTCGGTAAAAGCTTGCTGAGATGATCCATGTGTTTGTTGCATTGTTGAATCATCATTTTCTCGAGCCAAAACATCTTGGTGGCCTTGGTTTGTCGGCTTGGCAGAGTTAAGGATGAATGTTTTCACTTGATGCCAAACAAGTTTGTTTCGGTTTAAATCAGGAGACCTACATATAGAGAGAAAAACATATCTTTATATATACTGTAGGCCTAACCGAAGGTGTTGTAGGTCATTTATTTATTTTTATTTAACCTTTATTTTACGACATAAAGGTCTACTTACTCTGCTGGCGTCTTGTCCCAGTTTATGTCCTCACCTGCAATGCAAACCCGGGAGGCAATGTGTTTTGGGTCCTTGTCTGCATTTGGAGAAGAAATAAAGACATTTAGCCTAACAGCCAACATTAGGTACAATAATAGAAATATACATGCAAATAGGCCTAAACGGAACAAAATATTACTATAATCCTACCTTGAAAGAAACGATGTGGTCCCAGAAACACCTCTCTGACATAGGGTCCAACATATCTCTTGATGATTTCTTTCTCAAATAAATCTCGAGCCATGATACCTAAAAAAGGAGGCAAGAGTGAATTATTGTGGAACACATACGTAACAGTCTGTGAGGTGTAGTCTACAATATTTCATGTACCTTTTGCTTTGTAAATAGCCAAACTTACCATCAAAAATTAAATGTGTGCGTGGTCCCTGGCGAGAAATTGCCCCCCACACATGGAGTTTGAGCGGATGCTTGGGACTCGGCTTGCTTGAACATCTTAATTTTTTTTGTAGCAATTTTAAGCAAATTGCTCAAGGGCCACGGTTGATTCGTCTGTGAAGATGATGTCATTGAATGCCTCGTCAGCTTTGATCCATGCCTGGGCCTGCAGGACGCAAAATTCTTTGTTTGTCAGACTAATCATTGGGAATTGAATCAGACTACAGAAGAGTACACAACAAGTGAACACACATGGTTGATGTTCTGAGGATTAAAAAATACGAGTATATATACTTAAAACATATATATACAGTATATAAAACATTTCCTACTGAGCCTTTCCATAAGTCCACGCAAGTCTCTTCAACTGTCTTCTGACTGTGATTAGAGTGATGTCGATGTTGTTCCGTGATGCCAGCAGATTACAGATTACAGATTACAGATTGCCTTTGCTGATCGCTCATCATCTTCATTCATCAGTGAGTCGATGGCCCGAACTCCACCCTTTACACAGTTACCATTCAAAAACGAGCTATTTATCTACGAAAACATTACATTGCGACCAAAGAGAACAGACAAAAATGGACATCATTTTCGTCAAGCCAGTTTCTTTCTATGGTGCCACCCATTCCAGGGTTAGTAGGTCTGTAACAACCAGAGGACTTGAAAATGAGCCAGAGCTAAGAGAATCACCAAAGCTAAAGGTATTTTGGTTTCAGTGATTTGTATAGAAATAAAAAAGGTTCATATAGCCTATCAATGTGTAGGCATACTGTGTAATAAAGTCGATAATTGTCTACTAAAAATGTGAATGTGCTTTTACAGAGCTTACAACAGTGCCGACAACCATCCGTGGAGATCAGTGGACATTTCCATTCCTCTTCTGACAACAGAACTTGACCAACTGCTCACCAGGCACAGCAGGGGCTGCCCGGACTGTTATGCTGTTCTGCTATACCAAGGATGTGTAACCGAAGAGAGATACCACGAGGGGGCACAGAATACAAACTGGGATGGATCCCGTAGGCAAATGTGGCTTACCAGTGAACCTCCGGGTTTTCATCATTAATACTGTGTCTCAGAAGTTTCTGTCCATGACTGTTGCAACCCGAAAAAGCATTAAAGACAGAGTTAATGAGTAGTTGAGGTCACTGAGAAAGACTGACCTTCTCCTTCCTCCCCGTCAGGCAATTGAACTCCGGTCTCCTGCGTGTTCACATTCTGTAGTACAGACATTGCCTGCTCTCCCTTATGTAAGGAATTAGGCACTTTCCCATGTTTACTACAGCATGTACTGTAGGCTATGTTTACTTGTCAGACTGCACAGTAGCCTAATAAACAAATGCAGGCGGCTTATATCTTCAAAATGCTTCAATGCTTTATTAACAGATGTAAAAGCACATACTGTACAGTACTGCATTTCTGCTTAAATTTTTTAAATAATTATAAAATACTCTTTCAAATGGCAATGTTTTTTTAGTTATGGATCCATAATGAATTACTATTAGAATAAATATCACTGAATTACAGAAATATTGGAACAAAGTTGTTGAATGAAGGTAAACAATTTGTTGCTTAGTGGAAAATACTTTTTCAAACACACGGTCACGTTGTACAGTGCAATTATGGCTATTAGCAGGAATATTTTTTGGTCCTTTATAAATATTATTATGGCCTTTATTCAGATTAAAATTGCTCACTGTCATTTTTTTGAAAATGAAATAATCTCAAAAATATCATTATATATACATATATATATATATATATATATATATATATATATATATAGCCTTCCTGCTGTGGACGTCTATTTCAGCAGAGTTTAGGGCTGCTCTGAGACCAGCATTGAGAAATGAAAATGTTCAATTATATTCCATGATATTCTTAAGATATGTGTTGGCTGAATATAAGCAACTGATGTCTGCTAAATAATCAAGTTAGGTTTCTCCAGAAATAAATATTTCTAAATAACAAAAAAGTCTATATACAGTGTGTGCAAATGAGGTAAGATAAGCGAGGTAAAGCAATAAATAGGCCACAGTGGCGAAATAATTACAATTTAGCAATTAAACACTGGAGTGATTGATGTGCAGAATGTGCAAGTAGAGAACTGGGGTGCAAAGGAACAAACAATTTAAATAAAAGTATAGGGATGAGGTAGTTGGAGGGCTATTTACAGATGGGCTATGTACAGGTGCAGTGAACTGTGAGCTGCTCTGACAGCTGGTGCTTAGAATTAGTGATGGAGATATGAGTCTCCAGCTTCAGTGATTTTTGCAAATCGTTCCAGTCATTGGCAGCGGAGAACTGGAAGGAAAGGCAGCCAAAGCAGGAATTGACTTTGGGGGTGACAAGTGAAATATACCTGCTGGAGCGTGTGCTGCGGGTGAGTGCTGCTATGGTGACCAGTGAGCTGGGATAAGGCGGGCTTTACCTAGCAAATACATATAGATGACCTGGAGCAAGTGGGTTTGGCGACGAATATGATGCGAGGGCCAGGGGCTTTGGTGACAAAATGGATGGCACTGTGATAGAATGCATCCAATTTACAGAGTAGAGTGCTTATGTTTATTTAGTTATGGATCCATAATGGTGGTGCGTAGGATATGGGGCTTTGGTGACAAAATGGATGGCACTGTGATAGACTGCATCCAATTTACTGAGTAGAGTGCTTTTGTTTATTTAGTTATGGATCCATAATGAATTACTATTGGAATAAGTATCACTGATTTACAGAAATATTGGAACAATGTTGTCTAATGAAGGCAAACTATTTAGAATCCTCCAATCCTCTTATGCTGTAGCCTACCCCCAACCATCATATTTTCCATACCATCCTAATGGAAAGTAAACCTTGAGGGTTTCGTTTTTCCTTTTTATCGGAATAGAAACAGCATAATATTAATCAGATTAATAAAGCAACATTTCTTCAAATCAATCCCATACACTATGTTGTTACAAAAAAGGTTTCACATTCTCTGGTAATGCCAATATTGAAGACTATCAAATGCTTCTCAGAGATGCCCTCTGGTGGTCAAACGAGCACTAACTTGCATTAACTTCTTGATGCACCCATCCCTTTAGCGATCATTTACGTCAACATCAGCTGGATTGCAGTGCGCCAAATTCAAGTTAAATTACAAAAAATATAACATTTTCATGAAATCACAAGTGCAATATAGAAAAACACAGCTTAGCTTGTTGAGAATCCACCTGGTGTGTCAGATTTCAATAAAGCTTTTCTGCGAAAGCTATCCAAGCGTTTATGTAAGAACATCTCTCTCAGTAGACAAAATATTACAAACAGCTAGACGTCAAGTAGATTGGTCACGAAAGTCAGAAAAGCAATCAATTAAATCGCTTACCTTTGATGATCTTCGGATGTTTGCACTCACGAGACTCCCAGTTACATAATGAATGTTCCTTTTGTTCCATAAAGATTATTTTTGTATCCAAAATACCTCCATTTGTTTGGCGCGTTATGTTCAGAAATCCACAGGCTCCAGCGGTCACGACATCGCAGACGAAAATTCCAAATTGTATCCGTAAAGTGCGTAGAAAGACGTCAAATGTTTTTTATAATCAATCCTCAGGTTGTTTTTACAATATATAATCGATAATATGTCAAACAGAATGTAGCTTCTTCCATAGGCGAAAGAGAGAAAATGGCTGTTGCGCATACAAAACTCTGCTGGCACCCAGCCATCCACTGACGCGATGGGATCTTTCTTGCTCATTTTTGTCTAAAGACTGTACACAGCTTGAGGAAGCCATAGCAAAAGGAATATGGGTGATATCCTTTTAAATGGAGGCAAGGCATCCAATGGAACAGAGAGCTTTCAGGAAAAACAGCACTTCCTTGTTCGAAGACTGTTTCTAGGACAGCTTTTTTCCATCTACGTAACATTGCAAAAATCAGAAACTTTCTGTCCAAAGATGATGCAGAAAAATTAATCCATGCTTTTGTTACTTCTAGGTTAGACTACTGCAATGCTCTACTTTCCGGCTACCCAGATAAAGCACTAAATAAATGTCAGTTAGTGCTAAATACAGCTGCTAGAATCCTGACTAGAACAAAAAAATGTGATCATATTACTCCAGTGCTAGCCTCCCTACACTGGCTTCCTGCCAAGGCAAGGGCTGATTTCAAGGTTTTACTGCTAACCTACAAAGCATTACATGGGCTTGCTCCTACCTATCTCCCTGATTTGGTCCTGCCGTACATACCTACACGACACAGGCCTCCTAATTGTCCCTAGAATTTCTAAGCAAACAGCTGGAGGCAGTGCTTTCTCCTATAGAGCTCCATTTTTATGGAATGGTCTGCCTACCCATGTGAGAGACGCAAACTCGGTCTCAACCTTTAAGTCTTTACTGAAGACTCATATTCAGTGGGTCATATGATTGAGTGTAGTCTGGCCCAGGAGTGTGAAGGTGAACGGAAAGGCTCTGGAGCAACGAACCGCCTTTGCTGTCTCTGCCTGGCCGGTTCCCCTCTTTCCACTGGGATTCTCTGCCTCTAACCCTATTACAGGGGCTGAGTCACTGGCTTACTGGTGCTCTTTCAGGCCGTCCCTAGGAGGGGTGCGTCACCTGAGTGGGTTGAGTCACTGATGTGATCTTCCTGTCTGGGTTGGCGCCCCCCCTTGGGTTGTGCCGTGGCGGAGATCTTTGTGGGCTATACTTAGCCTTGTCTCAGGATGCTAAGTTGGTGGTTGAAGATATCCCTCTAGTGGTGTGGGGGCTGTGCTTTGGAAAAGTGGGTGGGGTTATATCCTTCTTGTTTGGCCCTGCCCGGTGGTATCATCGGAAGGGGCCACAGTGTCTCCTGACCCCTCCTGTCTCAGCCTCCAGTATTTATGCTGCAGTGGTTTATGTGTCGGGGGGCTAGGGTCAGTTTGTTATATCTGGAGTACTTCTCCTGTCTTATCCGGTGTCATGTGTGAATTTAAGTATGCTCTCTCTATTTCTCTCTTTCTTTCTCTCTCTCGGAAGACATGAGCCCTAGGACCATGCCTGGCATGATGAATCCTTGCTGTCCCCAGTCCACTTGGCCGTGCTGCTGCTCAAGTTCCAACTGTTCTGCCTGCGGCTATGGAATCCTGACCTGTTCACCGGACGTGCTACCTGTCCCAGACCTATTATTTTACCATGCTGGTCATTTATGAACATTTGAACATCTTGGCCATGTTCTGTTATAATCTCCACCCGGCACAGCCAGAAGAGGACTGGCCACCCCTCATAGCCTGGTTCCTCTCTAGGTTTCCTCTTAGGTTTTGGCCTTTCTAGGGAGTTTTTCCTAGCTAATGTGCTTCAACACCTGTATTGGTTGCTGTTTGGGGTTTTAGGCTGGGTTTCTGTACAGCACTTTGAGATATCAGCTGATGTACGAAGGGCTATATAAAAACATTTGATTTGATTTCATTTTCCTCAGGCTTTTGCCTGAAATATCAGCTCTGTTATACTCACAGACAATATTTTGACAGTTTTGGAAACTTTAGAGTGTTGTCTATCCTGATCTGACAATTATATGCATATTCTAGTGTCTGGGCCTGAGAAATAGCTCGTTTGAAATGGGTACGTTTTTTAGCCAAAAGTGAAAATACTGCCCCCTACACTCAAGAAGTTAACAGAAAAAATGGCTGACAATTAGATAACATGCCACAGAATGCTGCAGCAGCCCGCAAGGTGTGCTGCAGTATGACACAACTTTAAAGGATGAACCTCTGTATGTCTCATGTGTCACTGACAACTAGAAATTATACAGTTTCTTCCAAATAATGAAACAGAGCGGGATTAATCTGTTGGGCAACAGGTCAGTGATCATCAAAACTGCCACATTCAATTTAACAGACATTAGGTAATTAATGTGTAATTATTTGTACTAATACAGCGCGTGCTAACAATAGTTAAAAGCTAAATATTTACATTTGACAGCAGTTAATAATTCATTTTACCATATGTATACAGAACAAAAATACTGACTCAACATGCAACAACTTCAAAGATTTTGCTGAGTTACAGTTCATATGAGGAAATCAGTCAATTGAAATAAATTCATTATTCCCTAGTCTATGGACTTCAAATGACTGGGCAGGGGCGCAGCCATGGGTAGGCCCACCCACTTGGGAGCCAGGCCCAGACAATATTAATTTTTCCCCACAAAAGGGGGAAGAAATACTTCTCAGCAGCCGGATTATATTGACAAAGGATAAAATGCTCACTAACAGGTATGTAAACACATTAGTGCCCAACATTTGAGAGAAATAAGCTCTGTGCATTTGGAAAATTTCTAGGATCTTTTATTTCACCTCATTAAACAGAGGACCAGCACTTTACATGCAGCGTTTATATTTTTATTCAGTGTTATATTCATGTACTGATCAGAGTAAATAATGAATGATAATATCATTAATATGCATTGGTTTGGTTTATAGGCCTACCTTGGATGTTGGCTCATATTAATTGAGACTTGTTCCAGTCACTTCTATGTTCTTTTTAACTACATGGATTCCTACTTGCCATCGTCCTGATATTCCCCTGATCTTCATGCAATACATAATTCATCGCATGCATAACCAATCTGGGCGTGCATTTCAAAGCATCATATTTGAGTTATAAGTTGTTGCTTCTGTCAGTGTCCTATGCAACCTGTGTGGTTTGAGATACCTTACACAGTGATCATTGGGTAGAGTTGTGTATTGTAAGTCTGGTGGAGATTGGTTTTGCTATTTCCATGTTCTTCTTCGTCTTTCATTAGTAAGGGGCTTAAAGGCACAGGACTAGACAAAAGCTCACAGCTCACAATACAGCCAAACTAAATATCAAGTCAATTTGAATATCTGGATCCTTGGTGATGTATCCCAAACTGTAACACAGCAACGTCAGTTGCGTTTCAACTTTCAACTAACATGGGTTGTTGTTAGTTTGAGGAAGATTTGTGCTTACATTGCTGCATCACGCTATAATATGAAATGCTAAATCACTAAATCTAGACATGTATTTGATCTATTAATAACAAGTTAAAAGTGTAACATTGCAACTGATCTGCAAGAGCAGTCGCATGTTAGTGGTACGTGAGATATCTATTCATTAAGTGAACTTGGCAAACACAATGATAAAGTAGACCCAAAATTGATTAAATGTAATTAGCCATGTTCAATTGATTCATTGTAATTTCATATGTAGCGATAATGATTTTGTTTATCTTTCCCCACCAGTAACACCGACTTAATTGATCTCACCAAAGATAATGGAGTAAAAAGAAAGTACTGAGATGTACTGTATCTGTAAATTATCACAACCTAAGGGGCCCAACAGTACATTATTTTCTGTACAATGAGGTTTTCAGAGAAATGTATATGGTACTATTTTTAAAGGATAACTCTAGTTCCTAGGGAAGACAGATGGGCTACTCTGTGTCATACCCAACAAGCTATCCCTTGGGCTCTCTGTGCTATTTCATGATCTCTCTCGGGTAGGCAATGACAAAGCGAATGAGAAGAGCGTCTCTCCAACTGACCAGAGATAAAAATGCAATGTAAACACAAACTCACTATGCTGTTTTTATTGTCATTCACTGAAAATAAAAATAGCTTGAAGTAGGAAAGGCTTATTTTTAGTTTTAAATATTGTTGCATATATCTGTGTCTGTACAATCATGCATATCTTTTCATAGAATGATTATGTGTGGGTAGGGAATAGTTCACATTATACTATATTGAACCAACAGCATAGCTATGTTTAAAACAATACGTTATTTCACCACACAAGCTACACGTCAATGCAGAAGCATACCCACACACTTGCAATTGAAGGTAGAGATGTAAATGACAAATCATAAATACTAACCTAAGTTTTCCAACGGCACCAACCATCAATTCCCTCTTCAGAGGTTTTTGACCTCCTTTCACACCTTTTTGATTTTTCTCAATTCATATTGATTAGTCCAACCTGCTTTTCTCTGCCTCCAATTCCTTTGCTTTCTGTAAGATCATTGGCTTCTGCAATGTTTTGACTACTTGAAACAATATTTCACTTGATTATGTTCTCCCTGTCTAGCACAAAGGTGAACCTGTCACAATGGCCTATAATACCCTTGTCACTCCAGAACAAAGATCCGTTGGATACAAAGGCCTTTTGTTCCTGGACTGGGCTATGGTGCCATTATGCTAAAGCCAAAAGGGTTTGAGTAATAAGGAAATAGTTATCATGTTTGGCATGAGTCCTGGGACACACTCCATTAGGCAGACAATACAGCAGGCGATCAACTAAAAGGCAATGATAGAAGAACCAGGCAGATGTACAAAGTCCTTGAGTAACTATATTCTGTCATTTCTATTTTCATCTTCAAGGTCATCATATAGACCTGTTCTGAACAACCTTGGCTTGATATTTGTTTTAGACTAATCTGTATTTTGAATAATCACATCAGCTGATCTGTTTGGCCAAAAGACCAATTACTGAAAAAAAGATCAGAATTGGGCTGGAGTCCTTTTCCCAGAAGATGATTATGACATACAATAAAGAGCAAGTTGGTTGTTTATGTGTATATTTCATTAAGGTATGGTACAATCACCCACCAGGCCGTGTGTGTTTTGGAGGTTCATCTTTCCCAATTGTGAACATCTGACTTTCTCTCTGTTTGTGTGGCCTTTTTAGCTTTGATTCTTTGAGCTAACTCGCGACAGAGGCCTATACTCTTCTTGATTACACTAGAGCCCAGTGCTAGAAGGTTAGCTAATAGAATAATTGACCTGGCGGGAAGAGGGAAGAGACTGAGAATGCTCGGTGAGATCAATCTGTCAATTAGACACCATCGCACTAATCAAGAGGATCAGGATTAGGTGCTCGCTATCGCCCACACACTTCACGAGGACTGGGTTTTTGGGAGAGGATTTGAAGACCGGTTTCTACCTCAGCTGATAGGGTTACATTTTTAACTAACTCATAAAATATTGAAGGGAGGTGAATGCCATAGCTCACATAATAACAGATGTTTTTCATGTCTTGTCAAGGCTTCAGTGTCTGTGGACAACTCAGTCCCCTAAGCATCATCGTGATTCTAGAGTGTCTTAGACTTGAGCAATCTGCACGTATTACATTGACTTGCTGCAGTATGCAGCAACCAGGAATCAAATACGGTTTGTTTTCCCCACACCCATCACATAGAAGTTAAATTCCTGCTTTTATATCAATCCAAGAATAATATTGGAGGCAAATCTATTTGATTGTATTCAGGGTGGTACTACATTGCTTGATTGGAAACTTAATTAAGCCATAAATGTCTAATTGGAGGCTTATAATTATGATTTGGCTGAACTGATTGTAGTTTGTTTGGGGAGGCATTTAATTAGGTAACTCATTTGGGGTTAATGAAAATATAGCATTGAATACTGAAGCGAGACACTCAGGTGGAGTGTTTCATGGGATTTATAATATACAGGGATGAAAATCTGTCAACAACTTCAGCTGGAAAGGCTAGAGTTAATACAGTCGTAGCCTAATACACAGGTCTGTTAATAAATTACTGCATTTGCATTTGATTAATATTGAATGAAACATGTATGATGCATGTTTTCTTATGCCAAAGACATGTTTGTCAGGCCTTTTAGCTTTAATTTGGACTCCACTTGTTCACAGTGATTTGGTTTCCGTCTGGGTTTCCATGATTAAAATCCCCTCATATCTACAAATCATTGAACTAAAGAAAAAAGTTATGCCACATCGGGTTAGAAGAAAAAACACTTGCATGACTTATTTTTACAAGACACGTGAACATATCGTTCAGATCTGTGGTTAATCATGTCGTTAAGCTCTGCTAATCCTGCTAACGTGTACATTTGGTGGATATTTTAATGGATTTACAGGCAACAGACTGCTGAACACAGATGAACAGTTTGTTATCTAATATGCTTTGCAAATGAGCTTACCTGAATTTGGAATGGGGAAATATTCTGCTCAAAGTAAACAACATATTGTGGGATTCGGTCCCCAGAGACACACACCAGAGTGACAGCAGAGGGTATTGGAAGGCCGCATCCTCGTGGATTTTTGGCTACCCATTTTACCTTCACATTCGAAAAAAAATGAATGTTGAGTAACACGTTTGGACCAACTTACAACCATATTTCCCTGACAAGTCATTGATCATGGGATCCGGGCTGAATGTAAGTAGCGAGGCACAGTAGGCCCAAACATTTGTTTTCATCCTTGTAACCGTGTCCTCTGGGAAACACGCGCCACCTGTTCTTGCAACTGGAAATGAACAAGATGAGATGTGTTAAGCTATGCACCCTTGGATCTTCACTGTGAGTTCACGTGGCGACGAGGAACATAAACCTCCAAATCAAACGCTGGTCCGTCGTGACGCACTGCTGCACCATGGTGATTGATGAAGGTTCGTAGGAATTCTGAAGGGAGGCTGTACTGAACACTCAAAGGAAGTGAGCCACACGTTATTATTTAAAGGTTTTCAAAAATGGCACTCGTCCCTTTCACCCTTTCATATGTGTAGCCCGAACTCGTTTTGTACATGACACTGTGATCAATGAGAGTTACACAATCATGCTCATGAATTTACAGTGTCTTTGACACACGCTCGGACATTTTCTGCGTCATTTAGCACAATATGCCACAATATGCTCTACATTTCGAGCTTGTTCCTCTAGCATTTTCCAAGGTTTCCTCAACTGAAGTGAATGCCGCTGTGGGCAAGGATGAATATTGTTATTTGACTGTGCTGAAACTCTGAGGAACATATGATCGGGAAGCCTGTCCTGATGGTTGCCCACCATGATCTGTTTCTTTTTCTCTCTACGCATCGATGCATAGCAGAGTCACAGTTCAGCTCTCGGTCCTGATTCAGCAGGGAGGACACTGTAGCCCAGGGCAGAATGAATGACAATGAGCAGAACGAGCAATAGCAATTGGTCTATGTAGTCTTCAAATACTTCACTCCCTTCCCTCTGTACTCATGTCTGCCTTGATTACAGATGTGGAGGAACTATAGGAAGCTTTGGTTGACTGGCTTGGCTGGATCGATAGTATGAGGGTATGGGAAGAATGGATGGGAGGAAGCAAGGAAGGAAGGAAGGAATTGCATCTACTCCAGGTTGAAACCTTATTAGACAACCCTCCTTATTAGACAATCCTGTTTGATCCTAATGGATGCAAGTACAACAACCTTATCTAAAATGCCCCCTTCACACAAAAGGCACGAACACCACAGCTTGGTTATATCACAGTCCGTTATCATTGCAACCATAAAGGGTGAGAAATGAAAGTCTCACACAGCTCTTTAAAGCCCACATAACATATGAGTCAAAGATTTTTCTTTTCTCAGTGTTACAGTGTAAAAGGAACATGCTCTGGTATGGGTTGTGCCTTCATAACAAGCTTCCCCTCCGCAAAGGAGTGAGCTGCCTTCTATAATGAGCCCTAGTTAAAAACAGTGCATTGCAGTCTGTCGGTTTTCATCTTATATCAATGTCTTGGTAAATCTTCCTTCTCTTGCTAGAGCCTTGCGACGCTCACAGAGCGTTCACAAAAAATCTGTGCACTGGGTCCCATTTCAGATGGTTCCTTCAGGTTTGTTTCTGGCAAAAAAAGACTTGAAATGTCTACAATGTCCCATTTGGATTCATGGAAAGGTTTGCCTTGTTTCCGTTGGCAACTGCCCCTATCAAACACAGCATGTGCAAGAAGCATGCACTGCTTCAATCATGTTGTTCACTTTTAAATGAGCTTGCACTTCCCTGTAACCAACGCTCTCTGTTCCTCTCATTAAGTTGGTCTGTTTAAACTACATCACCTGTAAACAAATAAGAATCTGTCCTGACAGAAATGACAATTCCTGTGACTTTGAGGATCAAAAAAAATTGAGGAAATATATGATGAGTCGGTACTGTATCAACTTTGTGAATCCAAATGAATCGGACGCTTTTTTTAACAGATCTTCCAGTTTTTAATACCAAGCAGTCCCCTTCTCTGATCGTTTGTCTGATTGAGGGGTGGGTTGAGAGATATCTGCTTTTGAGGTTGGATCCGCAGGCCGTTATAAAGGGACCCATAGAACAGTCGATTTAATTGGCAAATTTCAAAGATATTTCAGAGGCGTGAATGAATAGTTTGGGTTTTAATGGGAGGGGGGGGGGGGGTATGGGGCGGCAGCGGCAGCGTAGCCTAGTGGTTAGAGCGTTGGACTAGTAACCGGAAGGTTGTGAGTTCAAACCCCCGAGCTGACAAGGTACAAATCTGTCGTTCTGCCCCTGAACAGGCAGTTAACCCACTGTTCCCAGGCCGTCATTGAAAATAAGAATGTGTTCTTAACTGACTTGCCTGGTTAAATAAAGGTAAAATAAAAAAATGGAATAACACTTAAGTGACTAAAGTCACATGAAACATTGCACTTAAAGGTACTAGAATGACCAAACAGTGACAGCTGTATGTCCTGGATTTGATAGATCATTTCATCAAGTTCCATGCATATACAGTTGGAGCTCTTGTTACCCCAAACCACAGAACTCTCAAATGAGACAAGCAGTAATTCTTCACTGTAGGTTTAACAATGAAACGGTAAAAGCTGCAGTAGTTTGCTCAGTCTCTAGCTGATTCTAATGAAAAAGTGAGACAATATTTGACCTTCCCCTCCCCTCAATAGAGTCTGCGTATTTCCTCCGCATGGCATTTCATCACAGTGTACCCCATTATTTCCCGACGTGTCAAATCATCATTTATTGGAAAGATAATTTCTCCAATGGTCTGCTCTGACTTTTTCTTTGAGGGTCGGGATGTTTGCATAATTAAACGTAATTTTGTCTCATGCTTCTCCTCTTTTATCACTCGCTGGTTCTCCTGACACATACAAAACAGGACTCCCGCTGGACCAATTATTTCAGCCTGCTCATTGTATGGATAGCTCCGCCATTAGCGCGGCCTTATGGGGAGTTGAGGCGAGTTGAAGCTCAACATGACGCTCGTTATGGCTGATGGGTCTGCCCCTATATCATGTGTGTATTCACTTGGTTGAGAGTGAAAGTGCTGTTTCTCATGGGGTCCTTTTAACTGAGAAAATTGAACATATTATAAACAATGTACAGTGGGGCAAAAAAGTATTTAGTCAGCCACCAATTGTGCAAGTTCTCCCACTTAAAAGGATGAGAGTGGCCTGTAATTTTCATAATGGGTACACTTCAACTATGACAGACAAAATGAGAAGACAAAAATCCAGAATATCACATTGTAGGATTTTTTGTATGGTGGAAAATAAGTATTTGGTCAATAACAAAAGTTTATCTCAATACTTTGTTATATACCCTTTGTTGGCAATGACAGAGGTCAAACGTTTTCTGTAACTCTTGTGTGGAGCCCCAGAACGAGGGAGATAATCAGTGGTTTTGTATGTCTTCCATTTCCTAATAATTGCTCCCACAGTTGATTTCTTCAAACCAAGCTTCTTAACTTCTTGGATATAGGGGGCGCTCTTTTAATTTATGGAAAAAAAAACGTTCCCATTTTAAACAAGATATTTTGTCACGAAAAGATGCTTGACTATGCATATAATTGACAGCTTTGGAAAGAGAACCCTCTCACGTTTCCAAAACTGCAAAGATATTGTCTGTGAGTGCCACAGAACTAATGCTACAGGCGAAACCAAGATGAAACTTCAAACAGGAAGTGAGCCAGATTTTGGAGGCGCTGTGTTCCAATGTCTCCTTATATGGCTGTGAATGCGCCAGGAACGAGCCTACACTTTCTGCCGTTTCCCCAAGGTGTCTGCAGCATTGTGACGTATTTGTAGGCATATCATTGGAAGATTGACCATAAGAGACTACATTTACCAGGTGTCCGCCTGGTGTCCTCCGTCGAAATTGGTGCATAATCTCCAGCTGCATGTATTTTCCAATGTGATTCAGAGGAGAAACAAAACTGCCACGAATGACTTATCATCGAATAGATATGTGAAAAACACCTTGAGGATTGATTCTAAACAACGTTTGCCATGTTTCTGTCATATTATGGAGTTAATTTGTAAAAAAGTTTGGCTTTTTGATGACTGAATTTTCGGGGTTTTTTCTCAGCCAATCGTGATGGACAAAACAGAGCGATTTCTCCTGCACAAATAATCTTTTTGGAAAAACTGAACATTTGCTATCTAACAACTCCATTGTGTCCTCCTCCCAGAGCGCTAAGAACCTTGGCGTAATCCTGGACAACACCCTGTCGTTCTCAACTAACATCAAGGCGGTGGCCCGTTCCTGTAGGTTCATGCTCTACAACATCCGCAGAGTACGACCCTGCCTCACACAGGAAGCGGCACAGGTCCTAATCCAGGCACTTGTCATCTCCCGTCTGGATTACTGCAACTCGCTGTTGGCTGGGCTCCCTGCCTGTGCCATTAAATCCCTACAACTCATCCAGAACGCCGCAGCCCGTCTAGTGTTCAACCTTCCCAAGTTCTCTCACGTCACCCCGCTCCTCCGCTCTCTCCACTGGCTTCCAGTTGAAGCTCGCATCCGCTACAAGACCATGGTGCTTGCCTACAGAGCTGGGAACGGCACCTCAGTACCTCCAGGCTCTGATCAGGCCCGGCACTGCGTTCATCCACCTCTGGCCTGCTCGCCTCCCTACCACTGAGGAAGTACAGTTCCCGCTCAGCCCAGTCAAAACTGTTCGCTGCTCTGGCTCCCCAATGGTGGAACAAACTCCCTCACGACGCCAGGACAGCGGAGTCAATCACCACCTTCCGAAGACACCTGAAACCCCACCTCTTTAAGGAATACCTAGGATAGGATAAAGTAATCCTTCTCACCCCCCCCTTAAAATATTTAGATGCACTATTGTAAAGTGGTTGTTCCACTGGATGTCATAAGGTGAATGCACCAATTTGTAAGTCGCTCTGGATAAGAGCGTCTGCTAAATGACTTAAATGTAATGTAATGTAAAATGTAACTGAGTCTCCTCATTGAAAACATCCAAAGTTCTTCAAAGGTAAATTATTTTATTTGAATGCCTTTCTTGTTTTTGTGAAAATGTTGCCTGCTGAATGATAGGCTTAATGCTATGCTAGCTATCAATACTCTTACACAAATGCTTGTTTTGCTACGGTTGAAAAGCATATTTTGAAAATCTGAGATGACAGTGTTGTTAACAAAAGGCTAAGCTTGAGAGCCAATATATTTATTTCATTTCATTTGCTATTTTCATGAATAGTTAACGTTGCGTTATGGTAATGAGCTTGAGGCTATAATTACGATCCCGGATACGGGATTGCTCGTCGCAACAGGTTAACTACAGGTTAACTAGTGCAGGTCTACAATTTTGTTTCTGGTGTCCTTTGACAGCTCTTTGGTTGTGGACAGGTGTCTTTTATACTGATAACAATTTCAAACAGGTGCCATTAATACAGGTAACGAGTGGAGGACAGAGGAGACTCTAAAGAAGAAGGTACAGGTCTGTGAGAGCCAGAAATCTTGCTTGTTTGAATTTCTGGATTTGTTTTATTCTCATTTTGTCTGTCATAGTTGAAGTGTACCTATGATGAAAATTACAGGCCGCTCTCATCTTTTAAAGTGGGAGAACTTGCACAATTGGTGGCTGACTAAATACTTTTTTGCCCCACTGTACTGTAGAGAGAGAGTAGTCAATGGATTTTGAAGGTAGCAGTACAGTTGGTAATGACAACTGGAGTAAAGAAATGTCATGAAATCATTGACATCTTATTCTTATGGTACATCATTTTTTCTGATCAAGTTCACATTTCTTGAATTTACTGTCAATCTCCATTGTCATCTTGTAACACCACAGCAATAGAAACCAGTCTTCCGTGATAACTTGTTTTTCTTTCAGCTGCAAAATCTTATGTCTATAAACAATAACGATAAACTATATTTACTGTGTTCTTGCACAATTATATTTTGGACTCAACTCCTGCACACCACTTTTTATTGCACAAGGCCTTTAATCACGGTCTCTGAAAAGGTGCCATTTTGATGGTACACCACAGGCTCAGCTTGTTGCTGTACTCCATGACTAAACTTAGATATCTACCACAGCATCCATAAAACAAGTTCAATTTAGCACCGACAAATGTTCTGAGGGCAAAGCGGTGTAAGTTGACATTTTGACAGAGAACGTTCGCATAACATTCTCAGGGACACAAGTAAGGTGTAAGGATAAGGCTCAGTCCAACGAATAAGAGCACACTGAAGAATGTTCCTCGTGCTGCCATGGAAACCAAAGGGTTGGTTGTAGCAACCGGGAGACAGTACTAGACTGTACTGTACTAGAATGTACGGTACTAGAATGTACAGTACTAGACTGTACGGCACTGGACTGTACTGTGCTATATTGTAGTGCTGTAACAAAAGTAAGAGGTATGACCTAAGATGCTGAAGTTCTTGACGTCTAAACCAGGCTGTAAGATAAGTGGCAAAAATTTGCTTAACAGAGGTTCGGTATAATGAAACAGTGGAATTTCTCCCCTTTCCACTTGAGTTGGCCTGGTGTGTTTAATAGAAAGGTAAATGGCCGAACAGGACAGAGTGTCTTAGAAAGCGATTCCTTCTTTCTCTGTCTCTATGTAACAAACAGGCAATTCCACGATAACAGAGTGATGCTGAGACTTGAAGTGGAAATTTCCTGTATTTACCAAATCATGAGAGCAAACCACACACAAGTCAGAGTTATCATAAAGTCCATCTTTAATTATATGAGCTCCATCACAACCCCGTGACTCTCAGATCAATTCAGTGTCTATAAATGAATTCTCTGAGAGTGCTTACAAAACAGTTCTTAGTATCATTTATAGCCAAGACACACCCACCTCAACTCACATGACGAATACAGATCTTAGGAACATTACAAAGGAAGACTTAACTTGAGAGAGGAGTAACCCATAGCCAGACAGCATTAGCTATAAATTATCGTTCAGTTTGCTCTCCTAAAACGAGGTTCTACTTCTCGTTCTTGGTACAACATAGTACCAAGACATCATGATATATATAGCAATTGTCATTTTAGACACTCCCATTCTGGACAAGCTCACGGAGACACAGTGACTGGCACACAGACATTGTGGAGCCAAGAGATAATTGGTTCCCCCTCAATCATCCCTTCACATGGTTTAAAAGATATGTTTACATATGAAGACAAGCTTGACCTCTCCCCCAGGTAACTGAACCCTGACAGAGAACAGATAACTGCAACCGGCCAACAGTATTATCCAAAAATAGACATTCTAATGACATATCTCACATAAGCATGCAATAAAAATAAAACATATTATCTATGTTACCCAACTATTCTGATTAATCCCCCAACAGACTCCGATTCAGTGCAGATACAAAGCTTGGTAACAGAATGACGGCACAAACAGTATAAACCGTCATTCAGTTACCAAACTCTGCATCTGCAATGCTCTTCAAGTAAATTTATTTAGCAAAATATTCAGTGGAAATTGTTAAAACTAGTCCTTGTGCATAGTTGAATGTTTTGTTTAACTTTGAGGTCATTGCTTTTGGTTGGACACATTTTAAAGTGAAATTTTAAAGAGTCTTGGCATAATTTTTCGTCTGTGGAATTCCCAAAGTCTCCAGACCTAATGTCATCCATCAAATCGAGGGTACGTTTTGGACAGGTTGCCTCATAGCCTACAGGTATTACTCTTCATCTGGTACTCTAAAGTTGAATATGTTTCAGCTTTTGGCATTCGTTTTCCTCATCAAGTGATGACAGGTTTCGGGGTGTTGTATTTCGTTATTGTGGTGCTATACTATACTGCACCAGGCACTTCCAGCCTTTTTAAAGCCGAGAGAAGCTAAGAGAGGCACAAACAAACCTAAAAAATAAATACATCCAAAGGCCAGTAAAAAAAACACACAAAAAACTCTCTCCCCAGCTATCCGCAACCTTCACTCCAGGTGAAAGAATAAATTAGATCTGGGCGAGGACTGGTGCAGCTGAGTGACAAACAGAGAGAAAAACAGACGGCCCATCTAATTGAGTGAAGCCCGGTAAGGCTTGCTGTGTGCTCCAAGCGCTATCGGGAAGTACTGATGCTTCAGAAATGACCACAGCTGGTCATAATGCCCCTGTCAGACATCAATCAGTGGGCGAGCATCAATACGGACATGCCAAACGAGGTGATGGGATGCTTTCAGAGTTAGCCACTTCTGCTCGACTGCTGGTCTGGAGACCATTTCACAGTTTCCTCAGGGTCTACTCTCCCCATGTGTTATGTATTCATGGGTTACTGCAGAGGCTAGGATTTAATTGGTCATTTGCTTAACCTTCAATCTGTACTTTTTAATTTATAATCGTGAAACGACAGCCAAGTCAAATGTAATTTATTTGAACCTTCAATTTTGGGAAAGTAGTCTAAACACATCAGCGAGATGAACTGCTGTCTTTACAAAAACATGTGGCAAAGAATGGCAACGATGTCTTCAAATTCAACCACCACCATTCTTCAAGAGAAACACTTATCTCAATCAACATCAGCCGCTACTTCTGAGGGATCACCTTATGCATTCAAATGTATTCGGAACCAATTATTTCCTCTCCCTGTTGACAGTGATTAATCAAAATCATCTGTATCCCATTCCTCATAGACATTACAACCTGAAGGGAGAACGAAGCAAAACACAGAAACAAATGATTTGTGCATTGACTAAACAAGTTGGCTTCTGCATCTTACTTATCAGTCAACTGATTAACATCTTAACCCCTGCCATATCAATCCACCATCCACCTGCCCCCTGCAAAAACGTTCATTCGATCAACTAGCAAGCTGCCACTGTGAATGAAAACAACCACATAGTGGGGCCAGACACAATTAGACAGAGGGAGGGTGAAGTTGCTGGTGAGGGACATTTACATTATTGAAAGAGACTTTGAGAAGCGCAGCCTGCCCAGAAAACCGAGCTCTTATTGGACCTGGCCCTGGGAGTCACTGCCAAATAATGATCTAATGCGAGGAGCCAAGTTACAAAATGCGATACCTACAAAGTGGCGTGATGTGTCACTCGGCATCTGAAACCATGGCCAAACAGGGAGGATTTGTCGTGCCAGCCCTCCTCTTGTTTCATCATCCTTAATCCTGCACAATGGTCTGAGCATGCAGATGGGACACCTCATAACTGAAGCTGCCTCAGACCCGAAACCTGACACTAACATAGAGAAAAAGTTGCCCTGGAAAAGATTATAGAGCCCCAGGCGCAAAGAAAATGTAAGAAAAGTTTAGATTGAAGACAGATTCGGGAAACAAGGTACACCGGGAAAGTGGTCAACAAAACACAACCATAGAGATGTACTTTTTAAAATATCTGTCCCATTATTCAAGTTTCAAGTTTTATTAGTCATACAGTGTGTACAGGATATACATTGTATACACCGTCCAAAGAAATGCATACTTGCAGGTTACTTGCAGGTTACTTTTTACTTGCATCTTCATTATAGCGTCTGTGAGTGCTTGGGCAGCGCCATTGAGGCCAACTACTCCTATGAGTTGTTAAGAAAAACTGAAAGGGTGCATACTGCCACCTGGAGTGTGTTGTTTGATCAGGTATAAAAACCAAGGTTGGCAATTTACTGCCACCTGCAGTTATGAAATGTTCTCTCAAAACTATAATTCATTGGTTGATCTCTCCTTTAACCTGGGTGAAATTATATGATCCTCCCTTAACCCATAGGAAGTTAACTACTTTAAAATGGTGGAAGCCCACAATGGCATTGTCACTGCCGAAATGGGATATATCCATCTAGACTCCTTTATCATTCTCTATGAAACAAAACACTGCAGGAATTCCTTCAGAGACAGGAAGTGCTTTAAACATAGACAATTTAGTGCAGCGTTCCTCAAAATCAGTCCTTGGGACCGCGAGTGGTGCACATTTTGTTTTGTGCCCAAGCACTACACAGCTGATTCAAATACTCAAAGCTTGATGAGTTCATTATTTGAATCGGCTGTGTAGTGTTAGGGAAAAAAACTAAATGTGCACACCTTGGGGTCCCCAGGACCGAATTTGGGAAACCTTGATATAAGGCCTCCCAGCAACACTCACCTAATGTCCACAAATCAATCACAAAGTAGGAGATCTGCATTACAATAGCTACATTTCAAGCCCCATGAATTGTCATTTTTGTGAATTAATATGATTGTTTACTGGAGAATCATCAGACAGGGAATTAAGAAAAAAATATGTTTTTGCCACAGGAAGAAAGACAACAAATGAAAAATATAAAAGCTGGAGTCGATCTTTGTGGTTGGCACTCTCTCACTTAAGTCTCAGTGGTCCCAGAGGCATTCAATTGAAGCACAATAAAAGTCAGCTCCGTAATAAATTGTCTCAGTTTACCAGAAGCTTAGAGTAAAAATGCTGGCTGAAGGGCCACTGGCAAATATTGAAAAGGAACATAAATATTGTTTCATTATATAACTGCAGCCACTTAGAGCCTTGCTTACTTTGGTTTTCCCCTTGATTTACAATGAGTCAGTTCGTTGTTCAGCACAGGTTGTTCAGCCAACCTACCTCGCTCTTTCTCCTCTGCTACTTAATAACATACAGTATAATGTATGCTCTTTCATTGGAAATGGCTCCTGAAATCCTAGGTTATTGTAGTGTCGCTGCACATACAGTAGGTCTATCTCTGTATTGTCTGAGCACAAACAACAACATCTCGCTCAGCATTGTGGGCTGGTGAAATATCACCTCGAGGCTTGCCATTTCCCAAGCTCATTTAGTTTATTACAGCGAGTGTCTATCGCAAGGGAGGCCACAACAAATGGGGGGGTGAAACACAACGAGCTACTATCAATCTCAAAGGGTGGCCCCCGCGCCTAATATAAAGGGGAGTAAGACAGATTCATAAAATGGTGGAGAGGGGAGGGAGCGCTGATGATGTCAGCGAGTCTTGAGGAAATGACACGGTGGGGTTACACGGCGCCGGAGGTGGCGGCGGGGGTATACTCTCTCCTCGTCTGCAGACGGAGAGCTCCATAAACATACCAGGCGCAGTGCTGCTTCTCTTTTAAATTGTTTTCCCTTCGTTTGAAACGACCGTGATGATTGCATTCTCACACTCCATTGTAAAAACAGATAGTCCCTGGAAGAAGCCATCCTTTTGTGGCGGAGTTGGGCAATCTGAATTGCCTGTCAGGCAGCCTATACAAGTCGGAACAATGGATGTTTTTCCTGTAGAAACGCTAAGATGAAAACAATTTAGTGGTATGTTATGTAGCTATTCTGGCACCGTGGCCTTGTGTCAATCATTCTGTAAATAGGTTTATGAATACTGCCTATATAAATCATTGTTTAATGGTTCAAAGAATGAACTAAGACACTCTACACAGAGCAACATGATTGACATAACTTTTTGATTATGGAGCCAAAGGTCAAATTAACACATTGTGCTAAATTGTTCTTGAAGATGTACAGTACCAGTCAAAAGTCTGGACACACCTAGTCATTATGGGTTTTTTCTTAATTTGTTACTATTTTCTACATTGTAGAATAATAGTGAATACATAACATCTCTGAAATAACACATATGGAATCATGTATTAACCAAAAAAGTGATAAACAAATAAACATAGATTTTAGATTTTAGATTCTTCAAAGTATCCACACTTTGCCTTGATGACAGCTTTGCACACTCTTGGCATTCTCTCAACCAGCTTCATGAGGAATGCTTTTACAACAGTCTTGAAGGAGTTCCCATGTATGCTGAGCACTTGTTGGCTTCTTTTCCTTCACTCTGCGCTCCAACTCATCCCACACCTTCTCAATTGGGTTGAGGTCGGGTGATTCTGAAGACCAGGTCATCTGATGCAGCACTACATCACACTCCGTGGTCAAATAGCCCTTACACAGCCTGGGTTGTGTTGAATCATTGTCCTGTCGAAAAACAAATGATAGTCCCACAAAGCACAAACCAGATGGGATGGTGTATCTCTGCAGAATGCTGTGGTAGCCATGCTGGTTAAGTGCGCCTTAAGTACACCTCCTCCTCCATGCTTCATGGTGAGAACCACACATGCAGAGATCATCCGATCACCTACTCTGTGTCTCACAAATGACTGCCTTGCCTGGTTCATCAACTACTTTGCAGACAGAGTTCAGTGTTTCAAATCGGAGGGCATGTTGTCCGGTCCTCTGGCAGTCTTTATGGGGGTACCACAGGGTTCAATTCTCGGGCCAACTCTTTTCTCTGTATATATCAATGATGTTGCTCTTGCTGCGGGCGATTCCCTGATCCACGTCTACGCAGACGACACCATTCTGTATACTTCTGGCCCTTCCTTGAACACTGTGCTATCTAACCTCCAAACGAGCTTCAATACCATACAACACTCCTTCCGTGGCCTCCAACTGCTCTTAAATGCTAGTAAAAGCAAATGCATGCTTTTCAACCGTTCGCTGCCTGCACCCGCACGCCCAACTAGCTTCACCACCCTGGATGGTTCCGACCTAGAATATGTGAACATCTATAAGTACCTAGGTGTATGCAAACTCTCCTTCCAGACTCATATCAAACATCTCCAATCCAAAATCAAATTTAGAGTCGGCTTTCTACTTCGCAACAAAGTCTCGTTCACTCACGCCGCAAAACTTACCCTAGTAAAACTGACTATCCTACCGATCCTCGACTTTGGCGATGTCATCTACAAAATAGCTTCCAATACTCTACTCAGCAAACTGGATGCAGTTTATCACAGTGCCATCCGTTTTGTTACTAAAGCACCTTATACCACCCACCACTGCGACCTGCATGCTGTAGTTGGCTGGCTCTCGCTACATGTTCGTCGCCAAACCCACTGGCTCCAGGTCATCTACAAGTCTATGCTAGTCTATCTCTGAAGTTGGAGACTTTTATCTCCCACACCAACTTTAAACATCTGCTATCTGAGCAGCTAACCGATCGCTGCAGCTGTACATAGTCCATCGGTATATAGCCCACCCAATGTACCTACCTCAACCCCAGATTGTTTTTATTTTATTTACTTTTCTGCTCTTTTGCACACCAGTATCTCTACCTGCACATGTTCATCTGATCATTTATCACTCCAGTGTTAATCTGCTAAATTGTAATTATTCACTCCTATGGCCTATTTATTGCCTACCTCCTCATGCCTTTTGCACACAATGTATATAGATTATTTTTTTCTACTATGTTTATTGTTTACTCCATGTTCTTGTCTGTTCACACTGCTATGCTTTATCTTGGCCAGGTCGCAGTTGCAAATGAGAACTTGTTCTCAACTAGCCTACCTGGTTAAATAAAGGTTAAATAAAAAATAAAATAAAAAGACACGGTGGTTGGAACCAAAAATCTCTAATTTGGACTCATCAGACCAAATGACAGATTTCTACAGGTCTAATGTCCATTGCTTCTGTTTCTTGGCCCAAGCAAGTCTCGTATTATTATTGGTGTCCTTTAGTAGTGGTTTCTTTTCAGCAAATCGACCATGAAGGCCTGATTCACGCAGTCTCCTCTAAACAGGTGATGCTGAGATGTGTCTGTTACTTGAACTCTGTGAAATATTAATTTGGGCTGCAATTTCTGAGGCTGGGAAGTCTAATGAATTTATCCTCTGCAGCAGAGGTAACTCTGGGTCTTCCTTTCCTGTGCCAGTCCTCATGAGAGCCAGTTTCATCATAGTGCTTAATGGTGTTTGCAACTGAACTTGAAGAAACTTTCAAAGTTCTAGATTTGGATTGACTGACCTTCATGTCTTAAAGTAACGATGGACAGTCATTTTTCTTTGCTTATTTAAGATTTTCTTGCCATAATAAGGATTTGGTATCTTACCAAGTTGGGCTATCTACCAAGTAGGGCTATATACCCCCCCTACCTTGTCACAACACAACTGAGTGGCTCAAACGCAAATGAACTTTTAACAAGGCACACCTGTTCATTGAAATGCATTCCAGGTGACTACCTCATGAAGCTGGTTGAGATAATGCCAAGAGTTTGCAAAGCTGTCATCAAGGCAATGTGTGGCTAGTTTGAAGAATCTCACATCTCAAATATATACACTTTTTTGGTTACTACATGGGTCCATATGTGTTCATAGTTTTGATGTCTTCACTATTATACTACAATGTAGAACATAGAAAAAGTTAAGAAAAACCCTTGAATGAGTATGTGTGCCCAAACTTTTCAAATATACTTAAGGTGTACTCAAAGTATATTTGTTTTTGCTCTAATATACTAAGAATAAAAATCCCAATTTAGATGAGTGTATTTCATATACTTATATGCTAATAACATGTATGTTAAATGTATTAAATGTATTTAAAATTGTTCCAATTTAGATTAGCAAGGACATATTCAAATCGATAAAAATGTATTAATGAAGTATGATTTAAGTATATTTAAACATGCATTTTTTTCCCGCTGGGTAATTTAATTCACTGTTAGCTAGCTGATAGCTATGAAGTTAATTGTTTGCGTTTTATTTATGTATTTTTCTTGTTTCTTCTCTTTGGTCCAAGTTATAATAGCACAGAGTGTGAGTGCTTCTCAAATGTAATATTTTATTCTCCACACTTGTCCTCACAAGAATGTACTCAAGACAACGTCCTCGGTGAGCGAACTCGGAACATGAGAGTGTTGGACACGCCAGTACGCATATTTTGAAACACCCCACTGTTCATGTTAATCTTGACATGGAACCAATTGAGAATATCCGCGACAATGTTATGTCACACCATAATCATTTTTTCTAGGCAACCATACAGATTACCGTGGTTTCATACTTGTGGCACACGACATAAGTACATTTTCCCGCCCCTCATCTGATGACAAAAAAAATATATGATTTTAGTTCAATCTGAAATCTAATACTTGGAATGTTTTTCAGCATGGCTTCTGTTACATGAAATGAAACAAGTCCACATTGTGCTCCTGTGTTCAGCTTGATAATGGAAGTGCTTGGAATTCTTCTCTAGTTGAGTCAGAATGGAACGAGAACATATGCATCATTTAATGCTTTGCCCCAGGCCCCAAAGGAAGCTTAATCAGTAGGCTCGGCCGTTCATCTTCTTAACAGAGCAGTTTTGGCTTTCTGTTAAAATAATCCTGCCGAATATCTCAGTCAGTGGTAGATGAGAACCAATAACCAATAGGCTGCCTCGCATCACCACTCCAGGTCATCAACAGAGTTAGCGTAGATTGTACATCAATGCAAATAAAGCCGCTCCATTTCTATGCAGAGAAAATTATATTCATTTGCATATTCAGCTCGGAAACCAGTTTTGTCATATGAAGGTAAAAGTCATTTCCACTGGACAACTGAATTATATGATATAATTCATTATATATATTTATTCTATTGTATTCAATGATGTTATATTCTCCCCTATTCCATTCTAGCGTCGACAATCGCTTGCCCACATCATCGAACACGAGTCACTGCCAAGCTCAGACTAAAACGTATCTGTTCCATTTAAGAGGGGTCCAGTGCAGTTATTTGAGACTGGGTGAACTGAGACATCAGACAGGGGATTAAATCAGCGGCACTCTGACCTTTGGTGACCGTTGCTCACGACCCAGCCGTCTGGAGAGAGCATCTTGCTTGTCAGACTCCATCTCGCCACGCCAGGACCATGTCAATAGGGAGAAGTCAACATCACTATCTCTTGTATAGTTTAATGTAAAATAAATAAACAATATTCTGAAGGAAATAGCATTTTGCATTCCAAGTGGAAAGCCTTGACACACACTTGACTCTTGCATGGTCTTTTCCCCTCCAATCCCTTTCATCTTAGCCTTTGAAGAGCGAAAGAATGGGTTGTTGTGCAGGTTTCAAACATGCAGATCTCCCTAGAAGTAGTCTCTGATTGGTGGTCACAGCACAAAATAAAAATGGCATTTTGCATTCTGGCGAGATGTTACCTCATTCTTGAATTTTTACATTGCCTCACTTTACAACTTGACCTCGAGGTTAAGGGAGTCTTGAGTAAGTTTCAACCATGTATATCATACTTCAACAAGACCTCACAGATTGGTGGTCATGGAGAAAAGAGACTAGGACCGAGGGAGATTTGGTACCAGCTTGAACATTATATTTGTTTCTTTCCGAAATGAAAAAGTGAAGGATGACTGTCAAGACAGGAATAACTGTCGTCTCCTGGAAAGAGGAAAACAAATATTGAGATATTATGAATTGGAGCCAGGATTCCACTGCTGCTAACTGTATCCTTCCTTCTGTCTGCATCTGTCTTGGAGCTTATCCCTCAATTGTGGCCTTCCCGGAGTATAAAAACTCCCCAGCCTCTCAATCATTTCCATGGGCGAACCCATCACTCACACAGCCATGTTTGTATCGAATGTCTAGACATACAGTTTGCCAAGGGACTAGAGTTCTTCAGAGCAGGGGTGGGAGGCACCACCACTTATCCTCTCTCAAACCACAGAGATCTGTCCAATCACAGTAGCTACAGCTTGTCATTGATTCTGATTGAATGAAAATTGTGTCTATTCCGATGTGGAGGTAGAGAGTCATGTAGAGGTGTCTCTCTTTAACTATCCCTCTCCTCCTGTGGTAGTTTGAAATATATAGGTACCTGTCTAGCCTAAGATTGAGAGAGAGAGAGAGAGAGAGAGAGAGAGAGAGAGAGAGAGAGAGAGAGAGAGAGAGAGAGAGAGAGAGAGAGAGAGAGAGAGAGAGAGAGAGAGAGAGAGAGAGAGAGAGAGATCTATGCAGATGCAGGCTAGCGTTTCCGTCGGATGCTGCTCGCATTCTATCTCGCACAAAATATACATGCAAAACTAATGGATGAGTCAACCTGCATATGGATGACGTTTCCTTAATGAACATCACTTGTACCTCCGCCTAGAGACACACAGGGATGAATTACGGGTGATGGGGATCAAGCAGGTAATGTATTCACCTGACATTTTATATTATATGCAATCAGTAATCTTCAAGGATCAATGCATAATTCATTATAGGGAACATGCCAACAATAACTGAACCACACCTAGGCTGTAAGCAATGGGGACGTTCAATTAGATATTTTTCCTCAATGGAACTTTCCCTCAAAGACATGCACTTACATCGTATTCATCCTCATAGGACTTATGAAATGCAATAGTTTCATTGGAATTGGATAAGTACACCTGTAACTCATACCAATACCACATTGATTTAATTGCAAATGTCAGCTAGAGGAAAACGTGTTCAAAAGAGGGTTCAAATGTGTGTGTGTGTGTGTGTGTCTGTGTTAGTGTGTGCAGAGCGTGGTTCATGTTAGCACTAACACAGCCAAAATATGGAGAGCCAGGGCCAGCCTCAAAGCCACCCCTCCATGCTCAAATAAGCCTTTGTTTGACCCGGCTCAGAGTGGAGGCATTGCTGTTCATCTCCCAAATCCTGGCCAAGTTGTCTGACAGCAAGCCTTTATTTTGGGGAGTGCACACAGTGGAAGCTTTTTTTCTGGGACACATTCCAAATGAAGCCACACATATTGGTATGATCTGAATAACATTACATAAACAATCCAATCGTCAATACAGCCCCACTACATAGCCTCACTCTGAAAACGTTTCCCTAGATGCTGCCTGTGTTATACTTTGTGGAGAATGTTGTCAGGATTTGGCCAGGGTTGTTCCGGTTTTTGGTCACTAGATGCCCCCATTGTGCCTTTTGACCTTTTGTTTTCCCTTGATCCCCATTATTATTTGCACCTGTGCCTCGTTTCCCCTGATTGTATTTAAACCCTTTGTTTTCCTCAGTTCTTTGCTCTGTGTTTGTATGTTAGCACCCAGCCCTAGTACTCTGTGAACTCTTGTTGATCCCGGTGGACTCTCTTGTGGAATTCTGTTTTTTGTTCTTGTTTGTTTTTGAGTATCTTTTGAGGCTTTTTGTGCTTTACCTTCCACCTTGTGGATTTACCTTTTTTGTCTTGGAGGATTACCTTTGTTCTTGTGGAATTCCTTTTGAGGTTGTGGAGTTATATGTTTTCCTGAAGAACTTCACTTTTTACTTCATTAAATACGCTGTGTCTGCCTCATCTTCTGGGTTCTGCCGACTATTCGTGGCTCAGTTGGTTAAGTGACTGTTTCTCACTCCGGAGACCCGGGTTTGTAACCGGGTCCTGACAAATGTCTGTTTTGCATTGGTTGTGTGCTTGCTTAGGGATATTGGGGTTGAATTCACAACTATTATTGGAAAGACAACTTGCTGCCACACGAGTCTCGAAGTTGGTGCCGTAGAGTGTCTGTCACTGCGTTACAAATCAAATAACAAGTGACCTCCCATACAACCCAAAACTGAGTGTTTCATGAAGAAATGCCTGTTGACATGTGAAAAATATAAATATCCAGATATTCAAAATCATAAAATATGCTCACATGTTTGATTCATCTGAAGTGAATGTGGTTGCGCTATAGGCTAAACCAGGGCCGATGCCAGAACAAATCAGCTGGAAAGGCATCTGATTTCCATAAGGGGAACATTGTTTTTACGGAACCTCCAAAGGACTCCTTGCATGAGCTCAATGCAGAGTTTGTGCTGCTGCCATCCAGGAAGTTCTACAGACTCCCACGGGCAAACTGTGCAGGTAAAACACATTTTTGTGTGCCACATACACTGACCATTATGAACAAACAAGGAGGATATTACAGTAGTTGCATGGAGATGGACCCACCCATTCAGGAACGTGGAATGTGGAATCTTGGAGTTAGGGTCGTGCAATGACATTATATGCAATGCTCAAGGGACCTGGACATCAAGGGGATGTACAATACTGGATTAGGGAGGGGGGATCAAACACTTCAAAACCTTGTTTTGACTGTCTTTTTGGCCGTTTATGATTGTGTTATTCGATGCGATCATCTGGGCTATATTAGTAACGGCCAAAATCTGTTTTTTAAATGGATACCTAAAGGGGTCCTACAATTCAAAATCAAATAGCTAAATCCATAGTATGATCATTTAAAAAAATGTCCATATGTCATCTTAGAACTCCCCCACGGCTTAGACTTTTAAGAGAGAATATGGCATGTGTAACGGCGTTCTTCGTTTGTCAAAAGAGAGTCGGACCGAAATGCAGCGTAGTGGTTACTCATGACTTTAATAGAAAAAGTGACACATGAAATAACGATACAAATTACAAAACAACAAACGGAATGTGAAACCTAATTACAGCCGATCTGGTGAAACTACACAGAGACAGGAACAATCACCCACGAAATACAAAGCGAAACCAGGCTACCTAAATACGGTTCCCAATCAGAGACAACGAGAATCACCTGACTCTGATTGAGAACCGCCTCAGGCAGCCAAGCCCATACAACACCCCTACTCAGCCGCAATCCCAATAATACAAAAACCCCAATACGAAATACAATAACATAAACCCATGTCACACCCTGGCCTGACCAAATAATTAAAGAAAACACAAAATACTAAGACCAAGGCGTGACAGCATGAACACAACCTGTCGTTGTTTTCATTTGATTGTCAAACAATCCACTTCAAAAAAGTAAGTTACTTTCCCAAGTTTGTCCAAAATAATTCTATCATCGAAACCCGCCAGCTTTCCTTCATTTCGCAAGTGGCAGAAACTACATCAACTTACCAGAAAAAAAAACTTTTGAGTGAGCTAAATAGCACCCCTCTGTCTTACTAAATGTAGCCCATGTATCTGATGCTGTCTGGCCAAAAAGATGATGACATGCAATTACTCTTTTTTTTGACCAGACAGCATCAGATACGTGGGCTACAAAATACTGAGACAGAGGTGCACTTTTTCGCTCGCTCGGATGTAGTAGCTGAGATTGACGTGTCTTTCTGTCGGTCTAATAAATGATCAATATTTCAATATTTTATTTGGATGGGCAAGGAGGTATGGTAGGGCGTGCCAGACCCCTTATGGCCTGCCCATAATACCGGCCTTGGGCTAAATAAATGCAACCATTCAATCAAACGAATTCAACCCTGTATCATATTGGGGCACATGGAGTGCAAACAACATAAGGGGTAAACTCAAGTGCATGTTCAAACTACATCGGTAATTACTTTAAAACATAAAATGGTATCTCGTTCCCTGTGGAATTCTTGGAGGTGAGAAAGGGGCTTCCAGGGAAATCTATTTGGAGATTGTTCTTTTAATAGTGCACCTGAGAGAGCCTAATGAGTCTCGCTCACAATGAGACCCAGTCTGTGGCTAAAGAATGGGGCTATCAATTAGCTCCCCCTGGTCTTCGGCATAGCCAATATTGACTGGCTTAGATGTATGGAAATGGGGGTACCGGTGCAGTCAGGAGACAGACGTTACAGGCTCCCTGTGATGGCTATGGGATCAGATTTGCTAGGCTTTTTGGGGTTCTATGTGACTGGGAAAAAAAGGCACAGAGCATTTTGCATAATTTACATCATTCTCTCACCTTTTGGTAGATGAGGTAATATTTTATGATATTTACACCAACAGCTGCAGACAACAGATGTACCAGAAGATTACTGGGGTAAGGTGATATAAATAACACCACTATCGCAATAGCTCTCCTTCGTGGAATGGGGACTTGTCACTGAGGTCAGATATGGGGAAAGTATTCTATTTGACATGAAACCCTATCTAAAGTATTATGAACAAAAATCCTAGATTGTTGCAAACGGAAGTGAGAAAAACTATTATGTTATAAACACAGCACCACATATCGGTACGTTAAATGTCTCACTGAAGTGACTGCACCTTTTATATCCTCATGACAGTATAATGAGTATAATGTATCATTGAATGATTTGAAGACGCCTATAACCTTCTTGTGTTAATGTTTCTCAACATCGTGAATAACTTCTTTATTTTGTGGTCTAACATGTCCTCCCACATATATGACGGTGGCATACATTAGGTGTGTTTCGTCTGTCAGTGGTGGGAAAAGTACCTACAGAAATGATCATACTTGAGTAAAAGTAAAGATACCTTAATAGAAAATGACTCAAGTTAAAGTGAAAGTCACCCAGTAAAACACGACTTGAACAGGTCTAAAAGTATTTGGTTTTAAATATACTTAAGTATCAAAAGTATATGTAATTGCTAAAATACACTTAAGTATCAAAGGTAAAAGTATACATAACAAATAATTCCTTATATTAGCTAAACAGACGGCACCGTTTTCTTGTTTTTGATTTATTTACTGATAGCCAGGAGCACACTCCAACATTCAGACATTATGTACTGATAGCCAGGAGCACACTCCAACCATCAGACATAATTTACAAACAAATAATTTGCGTTTAATGAGTCCGCCAAATCAGAGGCAGTAGGGATGACCAGGGCTGTTCTCTAGCTAAGTATGTGAATTAGACCATTTTCATGTCCTGCTAAGCATTCAAAATGTAACGAGTACTATTGGGTGTCAGGGAAAATGTATGGGGTAAAAAGTACATTATTTTCTTTTGGAATGTTTTGAAGTAAAAATTTGTCAAGAGTATAAATAGTAAAGTACAGATACCCCAAAAAACTACTTCAATAGTACTTTAAAGTATTTTTACTAAAGTACTTTATTTACATCACTGCTTCTGATGGATATCAGAAGTATCAACCATAACTTGGAGAAACAAACAATCCAACATACTTGGATTTATTCACGAATAAGAAGGTGGGCTGTTGGTGGTTGTGTTTCATGTTCTTTCCAAATCATTACTTTCATTTCAGCATTTCGATAACACTGCTTACTGCAGAGCCTAATATCATGGCACTACGGGATTAGTACATTTTCCCTTCAGATCTAATTAGTTACTTCTGCATATTAGAGCATGGCAAACAAGAACGCTAAAAAAATATTTTTGGTCTGACCCTGTGGTGACCTGGAGCCTCTACAGCCAACACTGGCAGATATATCAGAATTGAGAAAGAACTGCTGTCTCAGTTGCATATTGACGGTCTTTGATTTTGTGCTGGGAGCGTTATCTTCCTCTACTATTTTGGAACACACACACACACACACACACACACACACACACACACACACACACACACACACACACACACACACACACACACACACACACACACACACACACACACACACACACACACACACACACACACACACACACACACACACACACACACACACCCTCTTTCATTGTAGTGTCCCTGATAATTACGTTTTGTGTCATAATATACAGTGTACCGCAATTCATGAGGGTTCATGAATGTTTCTTCAGTTGGCTGCTGTGTTATTGTGATGTTAATCCGCACCAGGAAGCAGAAGCCTCTGAGGACCAGCCAAGAGATTAGGAGCTTTTTCTTTCTCTGATGAAGCTCACAACAGCTTCATTATTCCTCATTATCACTGCTGGTTTATCCGTGGCCAAAGTGGATTTCTAAGATGGCTGGTGTCGTGAATCCGCTCTGCTGGAACTTGTTTTTCTATTCGACCAATGTGAATAGAGAAGGTATGTTTGAATTATTATATTAGAAGATGGGAGGGACAGGGGAGGGGACATACTGTACAAGATGTGTCCAATCTCCAACCTCCCCCTGCTGTGTTCATTTTTTTACTCTAGTCTTCCTCAACCAATCGGCAACTGTCAGATAATTAGAAGGAAACTTCCCAACGCAAGCACGCACGCACACCCACACTCACGCTCACACCGCCAGCCATGTCGACAGACTGGTGGTTTCAGGATGTAATCCTGCCTCTTTGGGGGTGCTGACTCTTTGCCTTGTGATTTGGATGGCAGAGGCTATGGAATTCACAAGAGGGAAGGAGAGACTTCAAAGGTTTGAGATTCTTTTCTCAGATCCTTCCCTCAGTGGGGTATCGCCGCAAAACATGACTAGGCAATTGTCTGTCCAGACAGACTTCAGAAAGCATGCCTGAGTCCTTCTCCCTTTTTCCCGAGAGCTGCCTCGAAAAAAGGGGAACAGAATATATTGGTGGGTAGACAGTGAGGGAAAATGTGCTGTCTCCAGGGTTGCAAATCAAATGGATTAATGTGACAATCGCAGCTGTGGCTCATAACAAACACTTCTGTATGCATATCGATATGTTGTTTTGTGGATCCAAATATTTTGGATCTTGAATCCAAGGTTTGAAATAAACAATATTTTCTCTCTTAACATGTTCAGCTATTTATAGTCTATTGCAGCATTTCCCAAACTCGGTCCTCGGGACCCCGTGTTTATTTATTTTTCCCTCGACACTACACAGCTGATTCGAATTATCAAAGCTTGATGATTGGTTGTTTTAGTTGTTTATTTGAATCTGGTGTTTAGTGCTAAGGCAAAAAACTAAATGTGTAGGAAATCCGGGGGGTGTGGTGCACGGGTAGCAGGAAGCTGCTTAGTGGTCTGGGGGTAGAAGCTATTTGCGGTGATGGAAGTGGGGAGAACAGGCCATGTCTCGGGTGGCTGAGGTCCTTGATGATCTTCTTGGCCTTCCTGCGACACCTGGTGTTGTATGTGTTCTGGAGGGCAGGCAGTGTGCACCCAATAGTGCGTCCGGTTTACCGTACCTCCCTCTGTAGAGCCTTGCAGTCCGCTGCGGTGTAGTTGCCCTGCCAGGCTGTGATGCGTCCAGACGGTAGGCCACATTTCTTCAACGTCCTGAGGTTGAAGAGTCACTGTCGTGCCCTCTTCACCATGGTGTCTGTGTGGTTTGACCATTTCAGCTCCTCAGAGATGTGAACACCGAGGAACTTGATGTTTTTTGGCTGTCTCCATGGCGGCATCATTGATGGTTCAATGTTCAGCTCCTTTGTCTTGTTGATGTTGAGGGAAATGTTGTTTACCTGACAGCATACAGTCAGAGTGCCTTCCTCCTCTCTGTAGGCTGTCTTGTCATTGTTGGTAATCAGGCCTACGACTGGCGTGTCGTCAGCGAACTTGACGATAGATTTGGAACTGTGTCAGCTCACGCAGTCGTGGGTTCACAGGGAGTATAGGAGGCCACTGAGGAAGCCTGCTCGTTGTGCCGCTGTGTTGATCAGTGTAGAGAAGGTCATTTTGCCTACCTCCACCAAGCGGAGTCCCACGTCTGTTTTTTCAGGGAAAACAGAAGTTAGGTTTTAAATACTGTATCCCTTAAAACCGGAAACATACGCTTTCGGCCGACCCACCGGAGAGTACCCTCAGGGTGGTTTGGTTCTGAAATTCTAAAATATGTTGGTTGCTTTTAACAATCCCTCAGACAGGAAATGAAAAGCCGCAACTTTCAGAGGGCGGTCCCCCTGCTACGTTCCGAACGGTGTAAACCCGAGGTCACTCGTTTTAGCCGCCTTTGGGATATTTGAACCTTGGCACCACTTCTCACTGAGACTTGCTCCATGGTCATAGAGGAAATCACAGAATAACTGGAATTACATTCCAGCTTATTTGGAGGCCAAGGGGTTCCTTGGGATCCATCCATCTTGTGTTTTCTCTTTGAGCTGGTGTGAAGCACATAAGGGGATTCTGCAAGGACTGCATAGCAGTCGAAGGTAGAGGCCTCAGCATAAACAATGATAAACAACTCAGTATCATGGCCGGGTCATTGCGAAAGCTACAGTCGATGATGTTACTGCCCTGTGATGTGAGAGTGAGTGGTGACTTCAATCATACAGGACTAGACAATAGACATCTTTGGTGACATCATACACAGACAGTAATCCTTTACAATCTTCCAGCGGAACTACTATAGTTTCATTTGCATGGTTTGAGTCCACACATAACTAACGCTGTCTCATGTATTAGCGCTTATTAATAAAGTAGCCAGTGTTACATTGCACTCACACGTTTGTGATATGTACTGTACTGGTATTACTTATGTGCCATCTAATAGTGATGTTCATTACGTGACATGACCATTACTGAAGTGGAAGGCATGTCATACTTGTCCTTTATTTCTCTCTATGGTTTTACACCACCACATATCTTGGCGGTTAACACATTTACAGCCATTATCTCCTTCAACTCAATACAACTTTCAATTACGGGATGATGGCGAGAGAGATGGGCTCAAATAAACGGAGCATGGTGGTTGAAATATTGTATGCTAATTCCCCACTGAAGGCAAGGCGTGCGTGTGTGTGTGTGTGTGTGGCTTTTTCTAGTTGAGGTCCTTCAGGCAAATAGTGAGTGAGCCTTTGACACGACTTATACGCACACAAACACACACCCGGTCCCTCACTCACTCACTTACTCACATTAGAAACTCAGTCATACAAACAATACATGTGAAGTACATTTTTGGCAGCTTGTTACATTCTTCCAGCCATTGAAGGGAGTACCATGCAACACTAGAGAGACCAGCCATCGAGTGAGGCAATGCTGCATTTCATGGAACATGTCCACTGAGGAATATGATCCCCAGGACCTCATTTAGCTATCTCCATCTCCTATTCAGCAGCTCACAACTAATACATGAATTATAATAATTGGAAGTACACTCAATCTCATGAGGACAGCTAAAAGCACTCGGATTCCTCTCCTGCCCGAAACCAACCCAACACCCATCCCCTTACAGTGAAACAGCAGCTATGTAAGGCTTGATGTCTGTCATGTCAAGTTACTCCACCTGCAATCTCGTCTCTCTCTCTCTTTACATCTTGCTCTCTCTGTGGCTCTCGGTTTCTCTCCTACTCTCTCTCTCTACACTTACTGCCTTATCTCTCGCTCTCTCTCTCCATCCATCTCTCTCTGCACCCCTCTCTCCTCTCTGACACTGCTTTCCCATTTTATGTAATCTGGTCGGGCTGTGCTGCCGCTCCCTCCTCGGTAGTCTCTCAGGGTAGTATGGTACTGTGCTCTGCTCTGCTGAGCGTTACAGAGAGGCCCAAGCCAATTGCCAGATAGATGAGTATCTGGGGCATAACGAGTGGATGGTGGCACTGCATTAACGTTGACGGTAATAGGTTCAAACGTTTCAGGAGAGTCGCGGCAGCGTTGTGGCATCCCGCTGCTCTTAATTCAACGTGGAGTTCAGTGAGTGCAAGAGGAGGAGGAGCGTTGTGGAGGGGCCTGTCGTTAAAGTTGAAGCCACTGATGGTCATGTCACATCGGTGCAGAGGGGCCTGTCTTTATCTAACTGAAACCGTCACGCCAACGCAAGCCAGTACACACGCGCACAGGCACATCAAGACACACTCACGCACACAAACTCACACTCCCTCTATGAGCTCCTGACCTTGACCATGGCGGGCGATGGCTCATCACATTTTATTCCTCCCACTTCCCATCTCTCTGTTTATCTTCCTCTCTCTTTCCGACCCAAAACATGACTTTTCACCAGGAGCTGGAGGAGTCAATAAGAGTCAGTGACAAATGTGTTAATCATACAGGGTCTGTGGAGACATAATGACAATAAGATACGAGGAGAGGACTTGGTGGAAGCTCGGATACATTTCTGCCTGTCATTCCACTGCACGGCATAATTAGCTTTCAGAACGCTGAGTTCATTGTCACAAATGTGTCTTGCTGAGACACCCGCTTGAGAAGCAGAAAGCAAAATGGGGTGTAACGGGTGAGATGGGGGTGCTGCTGTTGTTCCTTCAGGCAGTTACCAATATTAAAAATAAAAAAAAGTCTATATGAATTGTCAGCCTCGGATAATTGTGGGTTTCCATGGATACTGATCCCACATATGGTCAGTCTCAGAAGAGAAGGGAAGAGTGGTGACATTAGCATATCATGCAAAACTCACACTCACTCAGTGTCTGATGCTAATATGTGCTACTGCTGCTCAGAGTGGTTACAGTAGAACAGAATATCCAAACCGAGGGACGTTTCCAATGCACCGAGGTTACCGTGGTTACCCGAGAAAGAGATGAAAAAGAATGCCAGAAGAATGCCACTGTTGCTAGGCATGAAGTGAATACATATTTATTTATCTGTTCATTTAGCTGTGATTTTCTACCACTGTCATTTTCTAAAACCTAATGATGAACCTACATGTACAGTAGGGATTGTGTGTTTTTAAAGATGATTTTAATTCATTGAACAATATATAATTATGTAATTATATATATATATATATACACTAGGTGTCCATTTCAACCCTTTAACCTCCTCAACACTCTGTAGAGTAACTCCAGCTTTATCTTAGGGAGGCAGCCAAGTGGCTCACACAACGCAATAGGGAAGTTTGATTTATAGATTATACATGGATTTTCTTTCTCCTCCAACGCAATCCATTTGAAATAACCATGTTGATTTTTTTTGTCTTAGTCTGCATTCAATTTTCACACCTTGGCAATTAGATACATGTTAAATTAAGCTCTTAATAACAATAACATTTTAGGTGATATTGTGACCAATCTTTAAAACCTTAGATGCTTTGCACTTTAGCCTTGAACACTCCCTCCAGCCCTCTTTCTCTGCACCATTTCCCCACAGGTGGCTCTTATGCCTTTCTTTGCTTTTTAAAGGGTGAACCCAGGCTGGGATTACCCCATCCAGATTACATCAGAATCATGTTTGCACGGATAGGATCCTCTCATGCGTGGCAATGGACTGGCTGATGGATTCCGAGCCATACCACGCCAAATGCCAAGGGCACTGCATGTTTCTATGACATAAAGATCTGAGAAAAGAGGAAGGGAGAGAATATACTGTACTATTTGCCTATATCTAAGGGAAATAAATAAGAGCATATAATCTGAGATGAGTCTCACTGTAGTAAAAACTGTGAAGGGAGATCTGTAGATAAGAAGGATAATCCCTAAATGATGAAATAGGCCAATTCCAGAATTCAGGGAAGATAGAAACAATAAGAAGGAAAATAGTAGAAACTCACTTTGATCATTACCAAACTAGATTTGTACTGATAATCCATACACTGTTGATGTACCACATTTGTGTCACTAAAGAGGCCATATTGCTGCAGTTCACAAAGTCGGTGAATGCCTATGACGTTAGCATTAGCAGCCTTTAGTAATAGCCTACTGTGTGGGATGTCAATTTGCAGAGCTGAGAGATATTCCCTCAATGAATTTGTGTCAATCATTATTGAAACAATTAGCGTGGCGGAGCTTATTGTTTTGTAAAGCATTGCATGCCTTCCATTAGGTTGATGATGGAGTGTAGCTAACATGGTTGTTAAGGACACAACCAGACAAACAAGGAAAGAAAATAGGTCCATATTCCACTTGATCAGGTAGCCATCACACACACTGACGTCTGAAATACAATAAACAAAAATATAAACGCAACGTGAAGTGTTGGTCCCATGTTTCATGAGCCAAAATAAAAGATCCCAGAAATGTTCCACAAAAAGCAAGTTTCACTCAAATGTTGTGCACAAATGTGTTTACATCCCTGTTGCTGAACATTTCTCCTTTACAAGATAATCCATCCACCTAACAGGTGTAGCATATCAGGAAGCTGATTAAACAGCATGATCATTACACAGGTGCACCTGCTGGGGACAATAAAAGGCCACTCTAAAATGTGCAGTTTTGTCACACAACACAATGCCACATATGTCTCAAGTTTTGAGGGAGCGTAGAATTGGCTGCAGGAATATCCACCACAGCTGTTGCCAGAGAATTAAATGTTAAATTAAGCCAACGTCGTTTTAGAGAATTTGGCAGTACGTCCTACCGGCCTCACAACCACAGGCCATGTGTAACAATGCCAACCCAGGACCTCCACATTCGCTTCTTCACATCCAGCTCCTTCACATCATCTGAGACCAGCCACCCGGACAGCTGTTGAAACTGTGGGTTTGCATAACCAAAGAATTTCAGAAACCATCTCAGGAAATCTCATCTGCGTGCTCCTTGTCCTCACCAGGGTCTGCCATTCATCTGCCACCGTCATCTCATGTTTCAGAATGATAATGTACGGCCCATGTCTCAAGGATCTGTACAAAATTCCTGGAAGCAAAAAAATGTCCCGGTTCTTCCATGGCCTGCATACTCACCAGACGTGTCACCCAATGAGCAAGTTTGGAATTGCTCTTGATTGATGTGTAGGACAGCGTGTTCCAGTTCCCACCAATAGCCAGCAACTTTGGACAACAATTGAAGAGGCGTGGGACAACATTCCACAAACCAAAATCAACAGCCTGATCAATTATTTATGAAGGAGATGTGTCGCGTTGCATGAGGCAAATGGTGGTCACACCAGATATTGACTGTTTTTCTGATCCACGCCCCTACTTTTTTTTAAGGTATCTGTGACCAAGAGCTGAAAATGTGTATTCTCAGTCATATGAAATCCATAGATGATGACCTAATGAATTGATTTAAAATGACAAAATGTCCATGAACTGTTGTTACTCTTTGAAATTGTTGTATTTTATATTTTTGTTCAGTGTACATTATACGCTGCTAAAGCTGCACAGTACTTCCTCACATAGAATGTGCTTAGTAAGCAGCAATAACCTCTCAGTGTTGTGTTCAGATACTTAAAAGTCGTTTTTCCTGCAATCATCCTTCTCGAAGTCAAAGCAGAAGTTGTGAGACATCAGAGGTTCGGCTCACAGTTTCTAAGTGGGGACTAAAATATTTTGACATGCTGGATTTTCCAAAATCCCAGTGATTTCTAGTAAACAACACCATTGTCAGGGGAAAGAAATGATTTTGAAAAGATAGCCTTCCGTCATGTGTTGCTGTTGAGCAATAAAAACATTACAAAACCAGAATATTACAAAACCATAGTGTCACAGTCAAAGACTGTGATACTATGCTGACACTGCCAACATATCTACTTTAACAAATAATAACTTTGGTTCAATGGCTGTATTTTCACAAATAGTCTCAGATTAGGATTGATGATCTAGGATCAAGTCCAGAGTGTCTGCTAAATAATTCAAATGTAAATGCTATCATTATGATTTAAAAGTCACAAATATTCCTTGATCAGCACTTCTACACTGAGATTCTTTGTGAATACGGGCCCTGATCTATCACTAATAAGGACAAAAGGTATGTTCCATCATACATGCACTCTTTCAAACCTACGCATAGTATCTGAACCATAGAAATATAATCTGTGGACCTTGGAAACTCAGTATTTCATCCAGTTCATCGTCAATGTGGCTTGCACATCCTGCAACTACGACCCTCACATCTCTCTTCATCCACTCAGTTACACGACTGTAAAACCAATTTGCTGTACAGAGACCAGCCATCACAGACCACATCATCTCACTATCGCCTGAGGGTCACTCATCATCACCATGTTGGAGTCCAGCTATCTGATTGCAAAAAGTCTAGCCACTGCCCGAGGACCTTTACCACCTACACACAACAACAACTTCACAGGTGATAGCTTTTCACAACACAGACACCATGGTCAAAAGGAATGATTCTTTTTCCATCCTTTTTATTAGCTTGGGTGTTCTGGAACTGTAAAGAAAGGAATGCAAGTACGTCTCAAGGTATGTACTGTATGCCAGCAGCATACCACCCTGCATACGACTGCTGTTTTTTTCTGAAGCTAAGCAGGGTTGGTCCTGGTCAGTCCCTGGATGGGAGACCAGATGCTGCTGGAAGTGGTGTTGATGGGCCAGGAGGAGGCACTCTTTCCTCTGGTCTACAAAAATATCCCAATACCCCAGGACACTGCCCTGTGTAGGGTGCCTTCTTTTAAATGGGTGTCCTGACTCTCTGAGGCCATGAAAGATCGCATGGCACTTATTGTAAGAGTAGGGGTGTTAAACCTGGTGTCCTGGCTAAATTCCCAATCTGGCTCTCAACCCATCACCTAAGAATCCCCAGTTTACAATTGGCTCATTCATCCTGTAACTGTTGTTGCTGAGAATGTGTTGGCAGTCAACTTACCTGCTGAAATAATGGATAAATTAAAGAAATCCTGCTGTAAATACTGAATCCATGACATGTCTTCTGGTGGACATACCGTTGTTTATTCAGTCCTCCTTTTATTCATTCAATGACTCATCTGAAACCGAGAAGATGACTGGATAAAGGAAAGGTGTTGGATGAATCTGAATGCTCAATATTCACAGAAATGGCAGGAGTTGAGGACACTGGCAATATCGAAACAAAAAAAGGTAGCAGACAACTTTTTATGGTCTTTTGGCCTGTTCTTTCAAGTTTATTTTTCGAGGCATCAGCAAGAAAACAAACAAAGACAGCAAACTGAAAAACAACGAGCTTATGCCTCTGCTTCTTAGCTTTCTTTGTGTTAGATTTCCAGGGGGGGGGGGTAACATTTTATTGGATAAGCTCTTATCGAGGTAAATAATAGGTATGGATTGAATTCACTTAGCTCTTTTTTTAGATGGAATTGGAATCAGACAAGTTAGTAGATTGGCAGTTTCATATCCCTTCCCTTGTAAGTACATATAAGACTGGATGGGCAGGCTGGTAGCCTAGTGGTTAAAAGCATTGGGTCAGTAACTGAAAGGTTTCTGGTTTGAATCCCTGAGCTGAATAGGTGAAAAGTCTGTTAATGTGCCCTTGAGCAAGGCACTTAACTGCAATTGCTCCTGTAAGTTACTCTGGATAAAAGTGTCTGCACAAATGTATGTTGTCAAATCCATTGTTGACTGTGTAACATAACCGTTTGTCTTGGTGACTGATTTTGGCATGGGTGGTGATCATCATGCTTTAAGGCAAAATGCATGTGCATTTATTAAAACTGTCATGGAGATGTACAATCATTACATCCAGGTGCTGAGGTTGGTCAAAGATGAGATCTTAATAGCAAGACATCAATATGCGCACATCTCAGTACTGTAGGGTGTGAGTGTGGACATTAATGCAATATACCCTTTCCTCCTATCCTGTACCTGAATGCCTGAAATACATTGACTAGGTGTTGTACATTGCTTCATTCTTGTGCGTTTTATTTCTTAGTTGTTTTTTACATTTCTTATTCAACAGCATCATTTTGAAAGAGCTTTTTAAGTAAGCATTGTGAGGTCTACACCTGTTGTATTTGGTGCATGTGACAAAACAAATTGGAGTTCATTTGTGCTGTCCATCTCACGCTGGGGTACCTATGCTGACAAGTCATTATTAATCTGCTCATTTCCTCTGATATAATTTGTACCACACACACACACACTCACATACTCACTCCCTGATGGGATGAAAGGCTTATTTTCTGTCACTTCTGACAAGAGTGATTGTAACACTGAGAACTTAAGTAATATTTTACTTACTTAGACACATTTTCCAAAACAATACATTCAATAGTTTTTCCTGTGAAGGCTGTTGCTCATGTCTTTTGTCGATCAGGGTTTTATACTGTATTCTAAGGCCAATCGTTATTCGTTTGTTTTTATAAATCCTTGAAAAACATTCAAAAGGACATTCCAGAGAAGCATTCAGAAGAGCTTGACATTTTAAACTACTGCTTAATAACTATGAGACCAACAATGGAATTTGCTGTCGACACAGCAGACAAATGTACTACCATGCAAGTGATCTAACAAAAGTTATCTTTAAAAAATAAAAAATAAACAAACATATCTAACTCCAGCATACCTTTTAGTCAGACATCAGAAAAAGAATAACAAAGCATGTGAGAGCCTCTACTCGCTGATATGCTGAAGAGTATTTACTAGTACAGTCGTCAGATAGTAACAGAAATTGTTTTGAAAAACCCATGCCAAACAGACATCTCTGGTTGAGATACCAGGCTGAAAGAGTTCGAAAATATTTGAATTAAAGATCCACGTTTGAGGATTTCTCTTCGAACACCTCTAACTATGTACTTATCCTTTCTTAGAATCATCCCTGTAGCAAACAAGACATTGGTGAAATCAATCATCATGTTTTAGTCTGTATTTTTAATGCTCCGGTGAGATTGGGTCTGGAGAGAAGATTGACAGATATATTTTGTAGGATGACTGTCATGTTTGTCATTTATTATCATGTCTTGTCCCTGTGCTCCCCATGCTATTCGTTTCCCTCTGCTGGTCTTATTTGGTTCTTTCCCTCCTTCTATCCCTCTCTCTCCCCCTCCCTCTCTCACTCTCTCGCTCTCTCTTCTCTCTATCGTTCCGTTCCTGCTCCCAGCTGTTCCTATTCCCCTAATCATCATTTAGTCTTCCCACACCTGTTCCCGATCCTTTCCCCTGATTAGAGTCCCTATTTATTCCTTTGTGATCCGTTCCTGTCCCGTCGGTTCTTTGTTTTGTATTCACCATGCTGTGATTGTGTTTCGCCCTGTCCTGTCGTGTTTTTTGCCTTCATCAGATGCTGCGTGTGAGCAGGTGGCTCTATCAACTACGGCCTGCGCCTACCCGAAGCGACCTGCAGTCTGTGGCCGCTTCTCTAGTTATTCCCCTCTACAGACTAGAGGATTTTTGTTATTCCCTGTTTGGATTTAAATAAACTCTGTTTCTGTTAAGTCGCTTTTGGGTCCTCTTTCACCTGCATGACAGAAGGAACCGACCAAGGAATGGACCCAGCGACTTCAGACGCTCGTTACACTGCCGTCGAGATCCAAGGAGCCATGCTCGGCAGACACGAGCAGGAATTGTCTGCTGCTCGCCATGCCGTGGAGAACCTGGCCGCTCAGGTTTCCGACCTCTCTGGACAGTTCCAGAGTCTACGTCTCGTGCCACCTGTTACTTCCTGGCCTGCCGAGCCTCCAGAACCTAGGGTTAATAACCCACCTTGCTACTCCGGGCAGCCCACTGAGTGCCGCTCCTTTCTCACGCAGTGTGAGATTGTGTTCTCTCTCCAACCCAACACATACTCTAGAGAGAGAGCTCGGGTTGCTTACGTCATTTCACTCCTTACTGGCCGGGCTCGAGAATGGGGCACAGCTATCTGGGAGGCAAGGGCTGATTGCTCTAACAAATTCCAGAACTTTAAAGAGGAGATGATTCGGGTTTTTGACCGTTCAGTTTTTGGTGGGGAGGCTTCTAGGGCCCTGGCTTCCTTATGCCAAGGTGAACGGTCCATAACGGATTATTCCATTGAGTTTCGCACTCTTGCTGCCTCTAGTGAGTGGAACGAGCCGGCGCTGCTCGCTCGTTTTCTGGAGGGACTCCACGCAGTGGTTAAGGATGAGATTCTCTCCCGGGAGGTTCCTTCAGATGTGGACTCTTTGATTGCTCTCGCCATCCGCATAGAACGACGGGTAGATCTTCGTCACCGGGCTCGTGGAAGAGAGCTCGCATCAACGGTGTTTCCCTGCTCCGCATCGCAACCATCTCCCTCCTCTGGCTTTGAGACTGAGCCCATGCAGCTGGGAGGGATTCGCATCTCGAATAAGGAGAGGGAACGGAGGATCACCAACCGCCTGTGCCTCTATTGCGGAGTTGCTGGACATTTTGTTAATTCATGTCCAGTAAAAGCCAGAGCTCATCTGTAAGCGGAGGGCTACAGGTGAGCGCAACTACTCAAGTCTCTCCATCAAGGTCCTGTACTACTTTGTCGGTCCACCTACGCTGGACCGGTTCGGGTGCTACATGTAGTGCCTTGATAGACTCTGGGGCTGAGGGTTGTTTCATGGACGAAGCATGGGTTCGGAAACATGACATTCCTTTCAGAGAGTTAGATAAGCCTACGCCCATGTTCGCCTTAGATGGTAGTCATCTTCCCAGTATCAGATTTGAGACACTACCTTTAACCCTCACAGTATCTGGTAACCACAGTGAGACTATTTCTTTTTTGATTTTCCGTTCACCGTTTACACCTGTTGTTTTGGGTCATCCCTGGCTAGTATGTCATAATCCTTCTATTAATTGGTCTAGTAATTCTATCCTATCCTGGAACGTTTCTTGTCATGTGAAGTGTTTAATGTCTGCCATCCCTCCCGTTTCTTCTGTCCCTACTTCTCAGGAGGAACCTGGCGATTTGACAGGAGTGCCGGAGGAATATCATGATCTGCGCACGGTCTTCAGTCGGTCCCGAGCCAACTCCCTTCCTCCTCACCGGTCGTATGATTGTAGTATTGATCTCCTTCCGGGGACCACTCCTCCTCAGGTAGACTATACTCTCTGTCGGCTCCCGAACGTAAGGCTCTCGAGGATTATTTGTCTGTGTCTCTTGACGCCGGTACCATAGTGCCTTCTTCTTCTCCGGCCGGGGCGGGGTTCTTTTTGTTAAGAAGAAGGATGGTACTCTGCGCCCCTGCGTGGATTATCGAGGGCTGAATGACATAACGGTTAAGAATCGTTATCCGCTTCCCCTTATGTCATCAGCCTTCGAGATTCTGCAGGGAGCCAGGTGCTTTACTAAGTTGGACCTTCGTAACGCTTACCATCTCGTGCGCATCAGAGAGGGGGACGAGTGGAAAACGGCGTTTAACACTCCGTTAGGGCATTTTGAGTACCGGGTTCTGCCGTTCGGTCTCGCCAATGCGCCAGCTGTTTTTCAGGCATTAGTTAATGATGTTCTGAGAGACATGCTGAACATTTTTGTTTTTGTCTATCTTGACGATATCCTGATTTTTTCTCCGTCACTCGAGATTCATGTTCAGCACGTTCGACGTGTTCTACAGCGCCTTTTAGAGAATTGTCTCTACGTAAAGGCTGAGAAGTGCTCTTTTCATGTCTCCTCCGTTACTTTTCTCGGTTCCGTTATTTCCGCTGAAGGCATTCAGATGGATTCCGCTAAGGTCCAAGCTGTCAGTGATTGGCCCGTTCCAAGGTCACGTGTCGAGTTGCAGCGCTTTTTAGGTTTCGCTAATTTCTATCGGCGTTTCATTCGTAATTTCGGTCAAGTTGCTGCCCCTCTCACAGCTCTTACTTCTGTCAAGACGTGTTTTAAGTGGTCCGGTTCCGCCCAGGGAGCTTTTGATCTTCTAAAAGAACGTTTTACGTCCGCTCCTATCCTCGTTACTCCTGACGTCACTAGACAATTCATTGTCGAGGTTGACGCTTCAGAGGTAGGCGTGGGAGCCATTCTATCCCAGCGCTTCCAGTCTGACGATAAGGTTCATCCTTGCGCTTATTTTTCTCATCGCCTGTCGCCATCTGAGCGCAACTATGATGTGGGTAACCGTGAACTGCTCGCCATCCGCTTAGCCCTAGGCGAATGGCGACAGTGGTTGGAGGGGGCGACCGTTCCTTTTGTCGTTTGGACAGACCATAAGAACCTTGAGTACATCCGTTCTGCCAAACGACTTAATGCCCGTCAAGCTCGTTGGGCGTTGTTTTTCGCTCGTTTCGAGTTTGTGATTTCTTACCGTCCGGGTAGCAAGAACACCAAGCCTGATGCCTTATCCCGTCTGTTTAGTTCTTCTGTGGCTTCTACTGATCCCGAGGGGATTCTTCCTTATGGGCGTGTTGTCGGGTTAACAGTCTGGGGAATTGAAAGACAGGTTAAGCAAGCACTCACGCACACTGCGTCGCCGCGCGCTTGTCCTAGTAACCTCCTTTTCGTTCCTGTTTCCACTCGTCTGGCTGTTCTTCAGTGGGCTCACTCTGCCAAGTTGGCTGGTCATCCCGGTGTTCGAGGCACTCTTGCGTCTATTCGCCAGCGCTTTTGGTGGCCGACTCAGGAGCGTGACACGCGCCGTTTCGTGGCTGCTTGTTCGGACTGCGCGCAGACTAAGTCGGGTAACTCTCCTCCTGCCGGTCGTCTCAGACCGCTCCCCATTCCTTCTCGACCATGGTCTCACATTGCCTTAGACTTCATTACCGGTCTGCCTTTGTCTGCGGGGAAGACTGTGATTCTGACGGTTGTCGATAGGTTCTCTAAGGCGGCACATTTCATTCCCCTCGCTAAACTTCCTTCCGCTAAGGAGACGGCACAAATCATTATTGAGAATGTATTCAGAATTCATGGCCTCCCGTTAGACGCCGTTTCAGACAGAGGCCCGCAATTCACGTCACAGTTTTGGAGGGAGTTCTGTCGTTTGATTGGTGCGTCCGTCAGTCTCTCTTCCGGGTTTCATCCCCAGTCTAACGGTCAAGCAGAGAGGGCCAATCAGACGATTGGTCGCATACTACGCAGCCTTTCTTTCAGAAACCCTGCGTCTTGGGCAGAACAGCTCCCCTGGGCAGAATACGCTCACAATTCGCTTCCTTCGTCTGCTACCGGGTTATCTCCGTTTCAGAGTAGTCTGGGTTACCAGCCTCCTCTGTTCTCATCCCAGCTTGCCGAGTCCAGCGTTCCCTCCGCTCAAGCGTTTGTCCAACGTTGTGAGCGCACCTGGAGGAGGGTGAGGTCTGCACTTTGCCGTTACAGGGCACAGACGGTGAGAGCCGCCAATAAACGCAGGATTAAGAGTCCAAGGTATTGTTGCGGCCAGAGAGTGTGGCTTTCCACTCGCAACCTTCCTCTTACGACAGCTTCTCGTAAGTTGACTCCGCGGTTCATTGGTCCGTTCCGTGTCTCCCAGGTCGTCAATCCTGTCGCTGTGCGACTGCTTCTTCCGCGACATCTTCGTCGCGTCCATCCTGTCTTCCATGTCTCCTGTGTTAAGCCCTTTCTTCGCACCCCCGTTCGTCTTCCCTCCCCCCTCCCGTCCTTGTCGAGAGCGCACCTATTTACAAGGTACATAAGATCATGGACATGCGTTCTCGGGGACGGGGTCACCAATACCTAGTGGATTGGGAGGGTTACGGTCCTGAGGAGAGGAGTTGGGTTCCGTCTCGGGATGTGCTGGACCGTTCACTCATCGATGATTTCCTCCGTTGCCGCCAGGATTCCTCCTCGAGTGCGCCAGGAGGCGCTCGGTGAGTGGGGGGGTACTGTCATGTTTGTCATTTATTATCATGTCTTGTCCCTGTGCTCCCCATGCTATTCGTTTCCCTCTGCTGGTCTTATTTGGTTCTTTCCCTCCTTCTATCCCTCTCTCTCCCCCTCCCTCTCTCACTCTCTCGCTCTCTCTTCTCTCTATCGTTCCGTTCCTGCTCCCAGCTGTTCCTATTCCCCTAATCATCATTTAGTCTTCCCACACCTGTTCCCGATCCTTTCCCCTGATTAGAGTCCCTATTTATTCCTTTGTGATCCGTTCCTGTCCCGTCGGTTCCTTGTTTTGTATTCACCATGCTGTGATTGTGTTTCGCCCTGTCCTGTCGTGTTTTTTTGCCTTCATCAGATGCTGCGTGTGAGCAGGTGGCTCTATCAACTACGGCCTGCGCCTACCCGAAGCGACCTGCAGTCTGTGGCCGCTTCTCTAGTTATTCCCCTCTACAGACTAGAGGATTTTTGTTATTCCCTGTTTGGATTTAAATAAACTCTGTTTCTGTTAAGTCGCTTTTGGGTCCTCTTTCACCTGCATGACAATGACAGAGATAAATAGAAATTAACACACAACACGTTAGTGTCCGGCTTTATTTTGGGACCAATCGAAGAGTCATTTTACACTGTCAGATTTTTAAGTTGTTAAAATGAACCAGTTTTTATTATATTTACCAATAAATAGTGTAATGCATTGTATAATAAAAACATAATTGTCACACTCTGACCATTATTTGCATTGTTTGTTTCTATGTTTTGTTTGGTCAGGGTGTGATATGAGTGGGCATTCTATGTTGCATGTCTAGTTAGTCTGTTTCTATGTGTTTTGGCCTGATATGGTTCTCAATCAGTGGCAGGTGTTTGTCGTCGTCTCTGATTGGGAACCATATTTAGGTAGCCTGTTTTTTTTGTGGTTCGTGGGTTATTATCTATGTGATGTTGCATGTTAGCGCTCAGTTTTAATAGCGGTCACGGTCGTTTTATTTAGTGTTTTTTTGTCCTTTCATTAAAGTATGCATTCACAGCACGCTGCGCTCTGGTCTCCTCAATACGTCGATCGTGACAATAATAGCATGGTAGTGACATATACAGTGCCTTCAGAACGAGTCAATGAGAATTCAACTATTTTCTGTATGGAAAAGCCTAAATAGGTTCTAAGTCACTAAGTTACTCACTCTGTGTGCAATAATATTGTTTCAAATTATTTTTAAATGACTACACCATCTCTGTACCCCACATACACAATTATCTGTAAGGTCCCATAATCAAGCAGTGAATTTCAAGCATGGATTCAACCACAAAGACCAGGGAGGTTTTCCAGTGGGTCACAAAGAAGGGAACCTATTGAATATCCCTTTGCGCATGGAGTTATTAATTACACTTTGGTTGTGTATCAATACACCCAGTCAATACAAAGATACATACACCCTATTTAATAGTGATTTTAAAACAATTACAGAGTTTAATAGCTGTGATAGGATATAACTAAGGATGGATCAACAACATTGTAATTACTCCATAATACTAACATAAATGACAGAGTGAAAAGAAAGAAACTTGTACAGAATACATGTATTCCAAAACATGCATCATGTTTGAAATAAGGCACTGAAGTAATACTGCAAAAAATGTGGCATAGACATGAACTTGTTGTCCTGAACACAGTAGTGTTTGGGGCAAATCCAAGACAACACATCACTGAGTACCACTCTTCATATATTCAAGCATGGTGGTGGCTGCATAATGTAATGGGTATGCTTATCATTGGCAAGTACTAGGGAGTTTTGTAGGATAAAAATACAAAAAATCTTTCAGCAGGACAGTTAACAAAACAGCTGTATTTGCTGCCTAATGTAATTTTAATTTTAATTTTAATTTCACCTTTATTTAACCAGGTAGGCTAGTTGAGAACAAGTTCTCATTTACAACTGTGAACTGGCCAAGATAAAGCATAGCAGTGTGAACAGACAACAACACAGAGTTACACATGGAGTAAACAATAAACAAGTCAATAACACAGTAGAAAAAAAGGGGAGTCTATATACATTGTGTGCAAAAGGCATGAGGAGGTAAACAATAAATAGGCCATATGAGCGAATAATTATAATTTAGCAGATTAACATTGGAGTGATAAATGATCAGATGGTCATGTGCAAGTAGAGATACTGGTGTCACGGATCCCGCTTCCTGAGTCTGTGTTTGCCTGTGTTTCTGTGCTGGAGTGTGTTTCCGGTGTCCTGGAACGCACCCTGTCTGGTTGCCGGGCGAATTAGCTTGTTGGGAGATGATGTTCACCCGCACCTGTATCCCATCAGTAATCTGCACACCTGTCCTGATCATCACCTCTCCCCTTCAAAAGCTCTGACCTGACATCCATTCCCTGCTGGATCGTTAGCCATGAACAGTATGTTGTGCCCACGAACCAGCCTCCAGTTTATAGAGTTTGTTTTATTGTTTTGTACGTCTTGCTTGCCTTTAACTTACCGCCGTTTGTTTTGTCTACAGCCATTCACCCTGAACCCATACCCCATCCCTGTCTGCTCGTCGCCAGTGTGTTGTTATCCATTGGATCTGCCTATCCACTCCCATCAACCCACCTCTGCTGCCAACTCCTCCACCCGGAACTATCTACCTCCACGTTCTCATTGATTAATAAATACTCACCATCTTTATACTCACCTTGTCCTGGTCTGCTTCTGGGTCAAATTCTGGTAAACCTTGACAACTGGTGTGCAAAAGAGCAGAAAAGTAAATAAATAAAAACAGTATGGGGATGAGGTTGGTAAATTGGGTGGGCTATTTACAGATGGACTATGTACAGCTGCAGCGATCGGTTAGCTGCTCAGATAGCAGATGTTTAAAGTTGTTGAGGGAAATAAGTCTCCAACTTCAGCAATTCGTTCCAGTCACAGGCAGCAGAAAACTGGAAGGAAAGGCGGCCAAATGAAGTGTTGGCTTTGGGGATGATCAGTGAGATACACCTGCTGGAGCGCGTGCTATGGGTGGGTGTTGCAATCATGACCAGTGAACTGAGATAAGGCAGAGCTTTACCTAGCATGGACTTGTAGATGACCTCGAGCCAGTGGGTCTGGCGACGAATATGTAGCGAGGGCCAGCCAACTAGAGCATACAGGTCGCAGTGGTGGGTGTTATAAGGTGCTTTAGTAACAAAACGGATGGCACTGTGATAAACTGCATATAGTTTGCTGAGTAGAGTATTGGAAGCTATTTTGTAGATGACATCGCCGAAGTCGAGGATCGGTAGGATAGTCAGTTTTACTAGGGTAAGGTTGGCGGCGTGAGTGAAGGAGGCTTTGTTGTGAAATAGAAAGCTGACTCTAAATTTGATTTTGGATTGGAGATGTTTGATATGAGTCTGGAAGGAGAGTTCACAGCCTAGCCAGACACCTAGGTACTTATAGATGTCCACATATTCTAGGTTGGAACCATCCAGGGTGGTGATGCTAGTCGTGCATTTAAGCATGCATTTGGTTTTTACTAGCGTTTAAGAGCAGTTAGAGGCTACGGAAGGAGTGTTGTATGGCATTGAAGCTCATTTGGAGGTTAGATAGCACAGTGTCCAAGGAAGGGCCAGAAGTATACAGAATGGTGTCATCTGCATAGAGGTGGATCAGGGAATCGCCCGCAGCAAGAGCAACATCATTGATATATTCAGAGAAAAGAGTCGGCCCGAGAATCGAACCCTGTGGTACCCCCATAGAGACTGCCAGAGGACCGGACAACATGCCCTCTGATTTGAAACACTGAACTCTGTCTGCAAAGTAGTTGGTGAACCAGGCAAGGCAGTCATTAGAAAAACCGAGGCTACTTCGTCTGCCGATAAGAATATGGTGATTAACAGAGTCGAAAGCCTTGGCCAGGTCGATGAAGACGGCTGCACAGTACTGTCTTTTATCGATGGCGGTTATGATATCGTTTAGTACCTTGAGCGTGGCTGAGGTACACCCGTGACCAGCTCGGAAACCGGATTACACAGCGGAGAAGGTACGGTGGGATTCGAGATGGTCAGTGATCTGTTTGTTGACTTGGCTTTCGAAGACCTTAGATAGGCAGGGCAGGATGGATATAGGTCTGTAACAGTTTGGGTCCAGGGTGTCTCTCCCTTCGAAGAGGGGGATGTCCACGGAAGCTTTCCAATCCTTGGGGATCTCAGCTGAGGTTGAACAGGCTGGTAAGAGGGGTTGTGACAATGGCGGCGGATAGTTTCAGAAATAGAGGGTCCAGATTGTCAAGCCCAGCTGAATTGTATGGGTCCAGGTTTTGCAGCTCTTTCAGAACATCTGCTATCTGATATTGGGTAAAGGAGAAGCTGGGGAGGCTTGGGCGAGTATTTGCGGGGGGAGCTGTTGGCCGAGGTTGGAGTAGCCAGGAGGAAGGAAGTTTTCGATTATCATGGATTTATCGGTGGTGACCGTGTTACCTAGCCTCAGTGCAGTGGGCAGCTGGGAGGAGGTGCTCTTGTTCTCCATGGACTTTACAGTGTCCCAGAACTTTTTGGAGTTAGAGCTACAGGATACAAATTTCTGCTTGAAAAAGCTGGCCTTTGCTTTCTTGACTGACTGTGTGTATTGGTTCCTGACTTCCCTGAATAGTTGCATATCGCGGGTACTATTCGATGCTATTGCAGTCCGCCACAGGATGTTTCTGTGCTGGTCGAGGGCAGTCATGTCATGCAGGTGAAAGAGGACCCAAAAGCGACTTAACAGAAACAGAGTTTATTTAAGTCCAAACAGGGAATAACAGAAATCCTCTAGTCTGTAGAGGGGAATAACTGGAGAAGCGGCCACAGACTGCAGGTCGCTTCGGGTAGGCGCAGGCCGTGGTAGACAGAGACACCTGCTCACACGCAGCATCTGATGAAGGCAAAAAACACGACAGGACAGGGCGATACACAATCACAGCAAAAACACGACAGGACAGGGCGAAACGCAATCACAGCATGGTGAATACTAAACAAGGAACCGACGGGACAGGAACGGAACACAAAGGAATAAATAGGGACTCTAATCAGGGGAAAGGATCGGGAACAGGTGTGGGAAGACTAAATGATGATTAGGGGAATAGGAACAGCTGGGAGCAGGAACGGAACGATAGAGAGAAGAGAGAGCGAGAGAGTGAGAGGGGGAGGGGGAGAGAGAGGGATAGAAAGAGGGAAAGAACCCAATAAGACCAGCAGAGGGAAACGAACAGAATGGGGAGCACAGGGACAAGACATGATAATAAATGACAAACATGACAGTACCCCCCACTCACCGAGCGCCTCCTGGCGCACTCGAGGAGGAATCCTGGCGGCAACGGAGGAAATCATCGATGAGTGAACGGTCCAGCACGTCCCGAGACGGAACCCAACTCCTCTCCTCAGGACCGTAACCCTCCCAATCCACTAAGTATTGGTGACCCCGTCCCCGAGAACGCATGTCCATGATCTTATGTACCTTGTAAATAGGTGCGCTCTCGACAAGGACGGGAGGGGGGAGGGAAGACGAACGGGGTGCGAAGAAAGGGCTTAACACAGGAGACATGGAAGACAGGATGGACGCGACGAAGATGTCGCGGAAGAAGCAGTCGCACAGCGACAGGATTGACGACCTGGGAGACACGGAACGGACCAATGAACCGCGGAGTCAACTTACGAGAAGCTGTCGTAAGAGGAAGGTTGCGAGTGGAAAGCCACACTCTCTGGCCGCAACAATACCTTGGACTCTTAATCCTGCGTTTATTGGCGGCTCTCACAGTCTTCCCCGCAGACAAAGGCAGACCGGTAGTGAAGCCTAAGGCGATGTGAGACCATGGTCGAGAAGGAATGGGGAGCGGTCTGAGACGACCGGCAGGAGGAGAGTTACCCGACTTAGTCTGCGCGCAGTCCGAACAAGCAGCCACGAAACGGCGCATGTCACGCTCCTGAGTCGGCCACCAAAAGCGCTGGCGAATAGACGCAAGAGTGCCTCGAACACCGGGATGACCAGCTAACTTGGCAGAGTGAGCCCACTGAAGAACAGCCAGACGAGTGGAAACAGGAACGAAAAGGAGGTTACTAGGACAAGCGCGCGGCGACGCAGTGTGCGTGAGTGCTTGCTTAACCTGTCTTTCAATTCCCCAGACTGTTAACCCGACAACACGCCCATAAGGAAGAATCCCCTCGGGATCAGTAGAAGCCACAGAAGAACTAAACAGACGGGATAAGGCATCAGGCTTGGTGTTCTTGCTACCCGGACGGTAAGAAATCACAAACTCGAAACGAGCGAAAAACAACGCCCAACGAGCTTGACGGGCATTAAGTCGTTTGGCAGAACGGATGTACTCAAGGTTCTTATGGTCTGTCCAAACGACAAAAGGAACGGTCGCCCCCCAACCACTGTCGCCATTCGCCTAGGGCTAAGCGGATGGCGAGCAGTTCACGGTTACCCACATCATAGTTGCGCTCAGATGGCGACAGGCGATGAGAAAAATAAGCGCAAGGATGAACCTTCTCGTCAGACTGGAAGCGCTGGGATAGAATGGCTCCCACGCCTACCTCTGAAGCGTCAACCTCGACAATGAATTGTCTAGTGACGTCAGGAGTAACGAGGATAGGAGCGGACGTAAAACGTTCTTTTAGAAGATCAAAAGCTCCCTGGGCGGAACCGGACCACTTAAAACACGTCTTGACAGAAGTAAGAGCTGTGAGAGGAGCAGCAACTTGACCGAAATTACGAATGAAACGCCGATAGAAATTAGCGAAACCTAAAAAGCGCTGCAACTCGACACGTGACCTTGGAACGGGCCAATCACTGACAGCTTGGACCTTAGCGGAATCCATCTGAATGCCTTCAGCGGAAATAACGGAACCGAGAAAAGTAACGGAGGAGACATGAAAAGAGCACTTCTCAGCCTTTACGTAGAGACAATTCTCTAAAAGGCGCTGTAGAACACGTCGAACGTGCTGAACATGAATCTCGAGTGACGGAGAAAAAATCAGGATATCGTCAAGATAGACAAAAACAAAGATGTTCAGCATGTCTCTCAGAACATCATTAACTAATGCCTGAAAAACAGCTGGCGCATTGGCGAGACCGAACGGCAGAACCCGGTACTCAAAATGCCCTAACGGAGTGTTAAACGCCGTTTTCCACTCGTCCCCCTCTCTGATGCGCACGAGATGGTAAGCGTTACGAAGGTCCAACTTAGTAAAGCACCTGGCTCCCTGCAGAATCTCGAAGGCTGATGACATAAGGGGAAGCGGATAACGATTCTTAACCGATATGTCATTCAGCCCTCGATAATCCACGCAGGGGCGCAGAGTACCGTCCTTCTTCTTAACAAAAAAGAACCCCGCCCCGGCCGGAGAAGAAGAAGGCACTATGGTACCGGCGTCAAGAGACACAGACAAATAATCCTCGAGAGCCTTACGTTCGGGAGCCGACAGAGAGTATAGTCTACCTCGAGGAGGAGTGGTCCCCGGAAGGAGATCAATACTACAATCATACGACCGGTGAGGAGGAAGGGAGTTGGCTCGGGACCGACTGAAGACCGTGCGCAGATCATGATATTCCTCCGGCACTCCTGTCAAATCGCCAGGTTCCTCCTGAGAAGTAGGGACAGAAGAAACGGGAGGGATGGCAGACATTAAACACTTCACATGACAAGAAACGTTCCAGGATAGGATAGAATTACTAGACCAATTAATAGAAGGATTATGACATACTAGCCAGGGATGACCCAAAACAACAGGTGTAAACGGTGAACGGAAAATCAAAAAAGAAATAGTCTCACTGTGGTTACCAGATACTGTGAGAGTTAAAGGTAGTGTCTCAAATTTGATACTGGGAAGATGACTACCATCTAAGGCAAACATGGGCGTAGGCTTGTCTAACGGTCTGAAAGGAATGTTATGTTTCCGAACCCATGCTTCGTCCATGAAACAACCCTCAGCCCCAGAGTCAATCAAGGCACTGCATGTAGCACCCGAACCGGTCCAGCGTAGATGGACCGACATAGTAGTACAAGATCTAGATGAAGAGACCTGAGTAGTAGCGCTCACCAGTAGCCCTCCGCTTACTGATGGGCTCTGGCCTCTTACTGGACATGAATTAACAAAATGTCCAGCAACTCCGCAATAGAGGCACAGGCGGTTGGTGATCCTCCGTTCCCTCTCCTTAGTCGAGATGCGAATCCCTCCCAGCTGCATGGGCTCAGGCTCAAAGCCAGAGGAGGGAGATGGTTGCGATGCGGAGCAGGGAAACACCGTTGATGCGAGCTCTCTTCCACGAGCCCGGTGACGAAGATCTACCCGTCGTTCTATGCGGATGGCGAGAGCAATCAAAGAGTCCACATCTGAAGGAACCTCCCGGGAGAGAATCTCATCCTTAACCACTGCGTGGAGTCCCTCCAGAAAACGAGCGAGCAGCGCCGGCTCGTTCCACTCACTAGAGGCAGCAAGAGTGCGAAACTCAATAGAATAATCCGTTATGGACCGTTCACCTTGGCATAAGGAAGCCAGGGCCCTAGAAGCCTCCCTACCAAAAACTGAACGGTCAAAAACCCGAATCATCTCCTCTTTAAAGTTCTGGAACTTGTTAGAGCAATCAGCCCTTGCCTCCCAGATAGCTGTGCCCCATTCTCGAGCCCGGCCAGTAAGGAGTGAAATGACGTAAGCAACCCGAGCTCTCTCTAGAGTATGTGTTGGGTTGGAGAGAGAACACAATCTCACACTGCGTGAGAAAGGAGCGGCACTCAGTGGGCTGCCCGGAGTAGCAAGGTGGGTTATTAACCCTAGGTTCTGGAGGCTCGGCAGGCCAGGAAGTAACAGGTGGCACGAGACGTAGACTCTGGAACTGTCCAGAGAGGTCGGAAACCTGAGCGGCCAGGTTCTCCACGGCATGGCGAGCAGCAGACAATTCCTGCTCGTGTCTGCCGAGCATGGCTCCTTGGATCTTGACGGCAGTGTAACGAGCGTCTGAAGTCGCTGGGTCCATTCCTTGGTCGGTTCCTTCTGTCATGCAGGTGAAAGAGGACCCAAAAGCGACTTAACAGAAACAGAGTTTATTTAAGTCCAAACAGGGAATAACAGAAATCCTCTAGTCTGTAGAGGGGAATAACTGGAGAAGCGGCCACAGACTGCAGGTCGCTTCGGGTAGGCGCAGGCCGTGGTAGACAGAGACACCTGCTCACACGCAGCATCCGATGAAGGCAAAAAAACACGACAGGACAGGGCGATACACAATCACAGCAAAAACACGACAGGACAGGGCGAAACGCAATCACAGCATGGTGAATACTAAACAAGGAACCGACGGGACAGGAACGGAACACAAAGGAATAAATAGGGACTCTAATCAGGGGAAAGGATCGGGAACAGGTGTGGGAAGACTAAATGATGATTAGGGGAATAGGAACAGCTGGGAGCAGGAACGGAACGATAGAGAGAAGAGAGAGCGAGAGAGTGAGAGGGGGAGGGGGAGAGAGAGGATAGAAAGAGGGAAAGAACCCAATAAGACCAGCAGAGGGAAACGAACAGAATGGGGAGCACAGGGACAAGACATGATAATAAATGACAAACATGACAAGTCAGGTCTGGAGTGAACCAAGGGCTCTATCTGTTCTTAGTTCTGCATTTTTTGAACAGAGCATACTTATCTAAGATGGTGAGGAAGTTACTTTTAAAGAATGACCAGGCATCCTCAACTGACGGGATGAGGTCAATATCCTTCCAGGATACCCGGGCCAGGTCGATTAGAAAGGCCTGCTCGCAGAAGTGTTTTAGGGAGCGTTTGACAGTGATGAGGGGTGGTCGTTTTACCGCGGACCCGTAGCGGATACAGGCAATGATGCAGTGATCGCTGAGATCCTGATTGAAGACAGCAGAGGTGTATTTGGAGGGCAAGTTGGTCAGGATAATGTCTATGAGGTTGTCCATGTTTACGGATTTAGGGTTGTACCTGGTGGGTTCCTTGATGATTTGTGTGAGATTGAGGGCATCTATCTTAGATTGTAGGACTGCCAGGGTGTTAAGCTTATCCCAATTTAGGTCACCAAACAGAACAAACTATGAAGCTAGGTAGGGGGCGATCAATTCACAAATGGTGTCAAGGCACAGCTGGGAGCTGAGGGCGGGTCGGTAGCAGGCGGCAACAGTGAGAGACTTATTTCTGGAGAGATTATTTTTTTGATTAATTCTAATATGTATTGACACGGGATTGAACACTTATCTAATGTTGCATTAGATTATTTTGTGTAGATCGTTGACAAAACATGACAATGAAATTCATTCTAATCCCACTTTTAACTCAAAGAAAGTGTGGAAACAGTCAAGAGGTGTGAATACTTTCTGAAGGCACTGTATTCTTTGGTACTTGTACAATATAGTACATCTGACAGGTGTAGGCTATCAAAAGTCCTGTGGGACCTATTTCTTTGTAACAAATTACCACAAAAATGTCACAAGCATGGCTGTCAACACACCAGCTACAGACTACACTTTTGAAAATAATGATAGCCTTATTAAACCGATTTTGTTAGACATCCATAAGGCAATAGCCAGTAGTTTTTTTTGATTGGCCACAATAAAAGTTTTTTTTTTTACTACAATGGCCTTGTTATATAGACTTTTCCTTGACCTAGTAATCAATTTATACTGGCAACAAATGGCAGTTTTTAGCCATACAAATCTTTACATGAATGATAAAGTCTAATTTATTGCCGTTGGTACTTAATCTTGTGACTGATTGGAAACATCTGGTTGATAAATGGCTTGCATAAAATTAATTGTGAAGGAACAGAGAATGAATCACGCAAGAATGGTTATTGCTATCACGGGAGGAACATTCAACAAAAAATATCTGCATAAGCCAGAGATGGGCATTAACAAGCAAACTTAGGAAATTTGAAATGACCTGTATTAGGCTACAGTCAGAGAATATTAGGCTACAGTTGGAGAGTACCAGGCTACAGTCAGAGAGTATTAGGCTATGGTAGGAGAGCAGTAGGCTGCAGTCGGAGAGCAGTAGGCTAAAGTCAGAGAATATTAGGCTACATTCAGAGTAATAGGCTATAGTAGAAGAGTCGTAGGCTACAATCGGAGAGTATTAGGCTACAGTAGGAGAGTATTAGGCTACAGTCGGGATAGCAGTAGGTCACAGTCAGAGAGCATTAGGCTACAGTCAGAGTAGTAGGCTACAGTAGGAGAGTATTAGGCTACAAGTAGGAGAGTATTAGGCTACAGTGATGGTAGTAGGCTACAGTCAGAAGAGTATTAGGCTACATTCAGAGTAGTAGGCTACAGTAGGAGAGTAGTAGACTACAGTAGTAGACTACAGTAGGAGAGTAGTAACCTAGTAACCTACAGTCAGAGAGGCAAATTAAGGAAGTGCTAGTAAATTAACAACAATGATGTTGCATCTTGGTGGACAGATCTATACCATTATCTATAAGTATTGTATTATTCACTATTCCCCCTGTACTATTAAACAGAGTGATGTTTAGGGACAAAAAGAGGACACAAACGTTAACACTTTCTTCACACCACCTCAAAAATATTCTTTACTGTCACTTTTATTTTTAAAGAGAAACATGCCAACACATACGGCCATAATATGTAAGTTACCCAGACAAACATATTAAAGTGGTGGTTGGGGAGGTTTGAGCCCAAGGTGAGGACACACACACTAACAACAGTACGAGGCTCTAGCTGCAGTCAGAATAATGTGATTCTTTAGCTAGCGGCCATCATCTCTTGTTTACCCCCTGAGCGCCCAGAACTGAGCCGGAGCTCAAGTTGCCACAGACCTTTGCCATAGTTTTATATCTTCTGGCATTTGCAATTAGCTCTCCATTGCACACTCACACATCACAAAACCAGATGTCTGCCGTTGTCATTTAGCCTCATACAGATTTCCCTGCCAAGATTAAAAGTTCTGCCTGGGCAAACAATGGAATGTGGCTGTAACGAGGGTATGACCACGTCTTCAACTGTTAACTCTTAATTATAGATGTGTCCCCCCCCCTCTCTTTCCTATTGTTGCTGTGTTTGCAACGATGAATATATGCAAAGTTGAATGTTCGGTCATGCATGGATAAAGCATATGTGTTAAACTCCATTGAGGATTTGAATCTGCACGAGAGTGACACTCTTAGTAAAAATGGCTCCAAAAGTGTTTTTCGACTGTCCCCATAGGAGACCCTTTTTGTTTCCAGGTAGAACCTTATGCGGAAAGGGTTCTACATGGAACCTAAAATGGTTCAACTTGGAACCAACAAGGGTTTGTCAAACGATTATCCTATGGAAACAGCCGAAGAACCCTCTCAGGTTGTAGATAGTGTAGCATTTGGTCTAGAATGTGTACATTGATTTATTTGAGGGTACCTATTAGACAAGTGGTTTTGTTTGAGGTTTCTCTTCATTCTCATGTTGGTTGTATATGTATGGTTCAATACACCCCTTGGTTTATTATTTTTATTTATGCAATTTAGCATCCTTTTCAAAGCAGAAATACACTACCGGTTAAAACTGACCTTGACTTTTTTGGTTACTCCATGATTCCATATGTGTTATTTTATTCTACAATGTAGAAAATAGTAAAAATAAAGAACAACCCTGGAATGAGCAGATGTTCTAAAACCTTTGACCGGTAGTGTACCTGCATACCTGCATTTACTATGAAACCTGCTGACAAAACCACCCTGTATCAATGAATGAAAAAAATCTAAACTACACTAAGTTGTTTAGCTAAATGGGCGCACCACAATCACAGAATCCTGAGTGTCCTGAGTGAGGGGAAAAGGGTGTCGTACAAATAAATGAATGGGAACAACATAACAAAAATGGTACTCATCTCATTCAACTCTGCGGTGGATGCTTTCAAAGGAGGCAGCAAAGTACTTGGGTCAGCCTGTGTGATGAATGTAATTGGGCATTAAAAGGGAGGGCCAGGCAGGTTAACTAGGCAATCATGTTAGGGGAAATTTGATTTGTACACAAATATAGTATTGATTCTGGCCGGTAGACTGAACTGTTATTCGGCAGGCAGAACCCCTGCATGCTTTGTCAGGAAACAGTATAGATCTAGAATCATGTGTACAGAGATTGGTGATTTCCCATTTAAATGTACAGTAAGTCAATGATATGCATAGATGACATGAGTAGGTGTCTTGATGCAATGGACTCTCTTGCATATCACACCATAATTGACAAGCTCACAGTCCTCATCAAGAGTATATGCAGCTCTTCCTCATCCAGGCATGAAGACCATCAGCCCCAACAGCCTCTATCAGCCTACCACAGGGTCTGAGTCGCTACAGGCCATATTCAGACCATGTGCTCCTCTTCCATTGGACCCACTGGGCCAATCAGAGTCGGATGGGTGGGCATGTAGTCTCTTCTTGCAGATCAATGTGAAATGTGTTCGTGTCTTGTCTTTCTTATGTAGCTACTGTAGACTGCTTTGAAGACATTACGCTATCCAGACGCTTGCTGGCTCAGAGCTCGATGCTGTTAGCACTATCACACAGTTTGTTTGATTTGACTGAGCTGGTTAGCTGGTGGTATAATCTTCAGTGTTTCACTATGTGTACTTGTATGTGCAAACATTTCCCAAAGCCTGCTTCTAGGAAACCCAAGGTGTTTTGTATGTTACCAACTGTCGGTAATTAGTCAAAGGAGAAGCTTGCTTAGATGTATGTATCATTTGAATTTGCATGCCCTTTTGCTACGGCTTTGCTTTCATCTTGTAAGTACCGTACCACACCGATTTGTTCCTGAACTTGGTCTCAGGGAAAGAACGTCCAACATTTCCAGTTGTACTCTGTCTGCAATTCAGAGTGTCTTTGCTTTATTAGACTGTATCACTTCCAGTCTCCTTGTACTGTGAGAGCACTGCTTTTAGATCCATTACTCAAGGCATTACCCTACAGACTAAAGAGGCAGCTACTGCACCCATGGAATGGGAACAAATTATATTCTTGTCGGAAAGTCAACATCACTGTGTGACAGAGCTGTGATCCTGTGAATCTTCCGAAATAGGTTGCACTATCTTAATAAAGTAAATATAAAAGACCTGTAGACTCCCCTCACTGGGAGGCAACCGCCATGTGCTTACAGCTGATTCAGCCGCTACTTCCTGCGAGGCCTAACCGTGGCTTAGACTCTGTAAAGTTAATCACGTTACATTTTCCCCAAAATAATCGTGTTTATTCAGGGCTCACAATCACACAAACAAAGTATGAGCTGCATACTTGGATGGCTTTATTACTGTTTCCAAACCCATTCTTCGGGAGGCCTTGCTTTGCTAAACAGGCTTTGCTCCCCCTGGGATGCCCTGTTGAAAATATAATCGCTCTCAGTGGCTTCTCAGTGTTTGGTCTGGCTGGTTCTAAGCCGGCGATATTTACATGGCTCATTTTGAAATGCCTTTAGAGAAGACTCAGCAGTTGCAAGTAAGCCCTCTTTACCATCCTTATGATCAATCCCTCAATGTGATATAACATGTCTGTTCTACCTATTTTTATCTACGTTCTTTGATTCTCCACCAAAAGTCATACATTTATTAACGTGTGATCTTCCATTTAATCGATTAGGGTAGAAAAAAAACATATGTCTTTAGGTGCAGAGAGTGATCTATTTTAAAGGTGTTGTGTTGTCACTTTCTCTAGTCCAACATGCAGTTTAACTTTGAGATTTGTTTTACTTCATTTAACAGGCGCGGAGATTGAATTTAAGTGATTATATCTGTAGAGAAAAGAAGGAAGGGAATCGCTGCTAGGATACAAAATCTACGAAAATCTCTTCACTTCCAATATCAGGCATCAGTCTCTCAAGAATGTCATGTTTGTCCTTGAAAGAGTTCAAGTTTTAACTGAAATAACTATTTCCAACAAAGACGTAGAACAAAGTCAACACATATGTCCTCTTTGGAGAATACAGCACATGGTGCAATTATTCCTTTGGATAGCAGCCACAATAACCTTAAGATATTGGCAAAGACCATGAATAACATTTCAATAGACAAGCAGAAGCTTAATGTAAGCAGTAAGCACATACTTTAAAAAAAAATCACCTTTAAAAATGTATTTGAAGTGATATCTTCCCCCATCTAACTGAATCTTTTTCATTGAACTCTTCCAGGAACTGTGCAACTTTAAATCAGATCGGAAAGTGAACATTTCTCAATAGCAGGCCAAAACTTTGAAAACAAAATGGAAATATATTTCCCAAAGCAGACTACCCGAACATATCCATAGAAATACATTGCAGGCAGATTGGAACTTGCATTCTTAACGAGGGCATCAATGATTGATACTTTCACTTTGAACAATTCACTTCACGCTATTTGCTAACTATGCTACAGTTTGAATGCTGAATCATGACAAATACTACTCGCGTACAGACATTTGAATTATAGATATTGTAATGTTACCCCATGGTAAGCCAGAGACTATGAGCATATGTCCTTGTCCAAAAATAGATAAATAATATATTCTCTGTCTACAGCTGCTTGCTTTGAGAATCATTGTATAGGACCCTCTCACTGGGGGTTCACACTTTGGGTCTGGATCCTAAAGTTATGGAGATTAAGTCAGTTGCATCAAGTCAACGTATTGCAACCTATGATGTCATCAGACTGCTGTTTCAAACTCTCTTTTCCAGTGTGAGCATGTGCTAAATAAGAACACTCAGTTGTTGATATAGTCAGTGCCTGACTTTTAACGAGATACACAGGTAAACGATCAGACCGTTTCATCAAGTCATATATTCCATCAGGTAATAGTGGCCAGCGTCCCAAATGGCACCATATCCACTATATAGTGCACTACTTTTTTTTAAACCAAAGATATAGGCCCTGGTCAAAATGAGTGCACTAAATAGACAAAGGGTGGCATTTGGAACACTACCATGGTGTTTTTTATGATGTTTTGTAACAGCATTATGCTTGGCTGCCTTTTGAAAATGATTTTGAAATATTCAAGAAGAGGTGAGTCTGTGCTCAAGTGAACCAGATGGGGGCTGAATCTGATTCGTATTCACAACCGATAGTCCCATCACCAAACAAGTACAGCTTACTTCTCCCAGCAGGCCTTTAATGGCTGGAGATTGAGGATAGAAACAAACATAAAGCATAAGAGAGTGTGATAGACTCCATAATTGTATTTTCATAGCTGAAAACCATATTTACTCTTAGCTTGGTACGCTTATTAGAACACACAATCGATACAGCAGCATTACCAGGGAAACCAAGCATCATGGTGAGCTCAAATAAGAGTTTAATTTACGTAGCAACCAGCTCTCGATTGTGACAATTTGAGATAATACTTCCTAAATTTTCTGTTAGTAATATAAACAAAATGAGGAGGGTTAAATCCATTTGAATTCAATCACTTTTTGACAGCACCCCTTTTAATTTGAACAATACCTTGCATACATATTTGTCCATAGTAGAAGAAAGTGACTTTTTGGACCTGAATGACAAAACATTGAAGAGATAAAGTTTACCTATTTTTCATCACTGGAAAAGATAAACGGTTGAGATTGATATAATATAAAAGATTACAAACAGGGTTGTCACACTATTTAATGATTTCTGGAGAAAAAAATATGTTTTAATACAAATTGTGATTTAACCTTTAACGCCAATTGTCTAGAAAAGGCAAAAACTCTGATATTTTTTAATATTCAGATATGTTGTAGCTTACATCATCTACATTATTTATATTGTGCCCCCTATCGCTTGAGACAAAAAAATGCTATTGAATACAGTGTGGGTGTCATGTTTTGGCAGATAAATGTACGAAAATAGGAATACAATTTAAATTTAAACTTTCAAATGGTGCCACAAAAATGGTTGGAAGCCCACACATACAAGAATGTTGACTTGAATGGGAATATGTTGGTTAAATTAAACTGTCAGTCCTACATATGAAACCTATTGAAATTATAGAAATATTGATAATAGAATAGACATGACCATTTAAGTGGATATTCAAAGGTGGGTGGATCGGCGGATATCGTTGTGGTAGTAATTAGAGAATAACATTTCGATTCAATTAAAATTCCAAAGGTGTAATAGTTCAACTGCAGTGTTCTTTAAAAACTTCTTAGTGCTAGGATCTATTTTCCTGAATTTCTGCCTCACTGACATGCCCAAAGTAAACTGCCTGTTACTCAGGCCCAGAAGCCAGGATATGCATATCATTGGTATCATTGGATAGAAAACACCTCGAAGTTTGTAGAAATAATGTATGAGACTATAACACAATTGTTAGGCGAAAATTCAAAGAAAAACCAAACACATTTTTTTTGAGCTCCCAGGCTTTTGTAATGGAGAGATATGGGTTCTATGTAATTCCAGCTCTCAGATTGCAATTCCTATGGCTTCCATTAGATGTCAACAGTCTTTGTTCATTGTTTCAGGCTTGATTCTTCAAAAACGAGCAAGAATTTTGAGTTTATGTACAAAGAGTCCCAGTTCGAAATCAGTCTGTCGGCACGCGACGAAGAGGAGGCGCACCTGCTAATTTTACATTTCTATTGAACATACTTATTTCCGTATAAAATATTATAGTTTATTTACATTTTAGGATACCTGAGGATTAATAGAAACGTAGTTTGAGTAGTTTGAACAAAGTTTAGAGTTAGCTTTTTGGACCCCTTTGTCTGCATGTTGAATGAGTGGATTAACTGCAATCGATGGTGCCAACTAAACTGACTTTTTGGGATCTAAAGAAGGATTTTATCTAACAAAACGACCATTCATATTGTAGCTGGGACCCAGAGGATTGCAAACAGAGGAAGATTTTCAAAAGTCAATTATTTATTTAATCACTATTTGTGATTTCATGAAGCCTGTGCTGGTTGAAAGATATGTTGATGTGGGGCGCCGTCCTCAAACAATCGCATGGCATGCTTTCGCTGTAATGCCTATTGTAAATCGGACAATGCATTTAGATTAATATCCATTATTTTTATGATTATTTATTTGAATTGCGTGCCCTCCAGTTTCATCGGAAGTTGTCCCGCTAGCGGGACGCCTAGCCTTAAGGATTGGGGGCATTCGGAAGTTCGGATGACTGAGGTTCCCAAAGTAAACTGCCTGTTATCTCTGGTAATGAACATACTATTCTCCATCTTGAATATTACATATTAAGGTATCTGAGGATTGATTAGAAATGTTGTTTGACTTGTTTGAGCACATTTTATTGGTAACTTTTGGGATTCATTTGTATTCATTTCGAACGAGGGGAACAGGTGGATTACTGAATCAAGCTTGCCAACTAAACTGACTTTTTTGGGATACAAAGAAGGACTTTATTGAACAAAATGGCCATTTGTTATGTAGCTGGGACCCTTGGGATTGCAAACAGAGGAAGATCTTCAAAGGCAAATGATTTATTTTATCACTATTTCTGACTTTCGTGACGCCTCTGCTGGGTTGGAATATGTTTTTAATGCTTTTGTACATGAGGCGCAGTCCTCAGATAATCGCATGGTATGCTTTCGCCGTAAAGCCTTTTCGAGATCTGACAAAGTGGCTGGATTAACAAGTAGTTAAGCTTTTAAACGATGTAAGACATTGACACTTGTATTTTTGTGAATGTTTAATATTACGATTTTTGTATTATGAATTTCACGCTTAGCAATTTCACCGGATGTTGTCGAGCTGTGCCGCTGGCGGCACGTCTATCCCAAAGAGGGATAGAGGGGCAGTATTCAGAAGTTTGGATGACTGAGGTGCCCAAAGTAAACTGCCTGTTACTCAGGCACAGAAGCTAGGATATGCATATGCATGGTAGTATTGGATATAAGTTTTTTAAGACTGTTGAAATAATGTCTGAGTATAACAGAACTGATATGGCAGGGGAAAACCCAAGGATAAACCATCCAGAAAAAAATATTTCAGCCCACCATTGATTCCTATGGCTGTCATAGGAATATCCACATTAAATATTTCTCCAAAACGTACGATCTTTGTCCCCATGTGCAGTTGCAAACTAATCTGGTTTTTATATGGTGGTTTTATAGCAGTGGCTACTTCCTTGCTGAGAGAACGTTCAGGTTTTGTCGATATAGGACTCATTTTTACTGTGGATATAGATACTTTTGTACCTGTTTCCTCCAGCATCTTCACAAGGTCTTTTGCTGTTGTTCTGGGATTGATTTGCACTTTCCGCACCGAAGTACGTTCATCTCTAGGAGACAGAAGGCGTCTCCTTCCTGAGCGTTATGACGGCTGCATGGTCCCATGGTGTTTACATCGAGGGAAAAACGTATTTGATCCCCTGCTGATTTTGTACGTTTGCCCAATGACAATGAAATGATCAGTCTATAATTTTAATCGTGGGTTTATGTGAACAGTGAGAGACAGAATAACAACAAAAAAATCCAGAAAAACGCATGTCAAAAATGTTATAAATTGATTTGCATTTTAATGAGGGAAATAAGTAGAGCCAACTTTAAAAGCATTTACAGCTGCAAGTCTCTTGGTGTATGTCTCTATAAGCTTAGCACATCCAGTCACTGAGATGTTTTCCCATTCTTCAAGGCAATCCAATCAATTGGATTGAGTTGGTAAAAATCTGTCATTCTGCCCATGGAAAAGGCAGTTAACCCACTCTTTCTAGGCCGTCATTGTCACACCTTGACCTTGGAGATCCTTTAAATTCTGTATTTGGTAGGTCAGGGTGTGACTAGGGTGGGAAATCTATGTTTATATTTCTTTGTTGGCCGAGTATGGTCCCCAATCAGAGGCAGATGTCTATTGTTGTCTCTGATTGGGGATCATACTTAGGCAGCCCTTACATTTACATTTACATTTAAGTCATTTAGCAGACGCTCTTATCCAGAGCGACTTACAAATTGGTGCATTCACCTTATGACATCCAGTGGAACAGTCACTTTACAATAGTGCATCTAAATCTTAAAGGGGGGAGGGAATACTTATCCTATCCTAGGTATTCCTTAAAGAGGTGGGGTTTCAGGTGTCTCCGGAAGGTGGTGATTGACTCCGCTGTCCTGGCGTCGTGAGGGAGTTTGTTCCACCATTGGGGGGCCAGAGCAGCGAACAGTTTTGACTGGGCTGAGCGGGAGCTGTACTTCCTCAGTGGTAGGGAGGCGAGCAGGCCAGAGGTGGATGAACGCAGTGCCCTTGTTTGGGTGTAGGGCCTGATCAGAGCCTGGAGGTACTGAGGTGCCGTTCCCCTCACAGCTCCGTAGGCAAGCACCATGGTCTTGTAGTGGATGCGAGCTTCAACTGGAAGCCAGTGGAGAGAACGGAGGAGCGGGGTGACGTGAGAAAATTTGAACACCAGACGGGCTGCGGCGTTCTGGATGAGTTGAAGGGGTTTAATGGCACAGGCAGGGAGCCCAGCCAACAGCGAGTTGCAGTAATCCAGACGGGAGATGACAAGTGCCTGGATTAGGACCTGCGCCGCTTCCTGTGTGAGGCAGGGTTGTACTCTGCGGATGTTGTAGAGCATGAACCTACAGGAACGGGCCACCGCCTTGATGTTGGTTGAGAACGACAGGGTGTTGTCCAGGATCACACCAAGGTTCTTAGCGCTCTGGGAGGAGGACACAATGGAGTTGTCAACTGTGATGGCGAGATCATGGAACGGGCAGTCCTTCCCCGGGAGGAAGAGCAGCTCCGTCTTGCCGAGGTTCAGCTTGAGGTGGTGATCCGTCATCCACACTGATATGTCTGCCAGACATGCAGAGATGCGATTCGCCACCTGGTCGTCAGAAGGGGGAAAGGAGAAGATTAGTTGTGTGTCGTCTGCATAGCAATGATAGGAGAGACCATGTGAGGTTATGACAGAGCCAAGTGACTTGGTGTATAGCGAGAATAGGAGAGGGCCTAGAACAGAGCCCTGGGGGACACCAGTGGTGAGAGCGCGTGGTGAGGAGACAGATTCTCGCCACGCCACCTGGTAGGAGCGACCTGTCAGGTAGGACGCAATCCAAGCGTGAGCCGCGCCGGAGATGCCCAACTCGGAGAGGGTGGAGAGGAGGATCTGATGGTTCACAGTATCGAAGGCAGCCGATAGATCTAAAAGGATGAGAGCAGAGGAGAGAGAGTTAGCTTTAGCAGTGCGGAGCGCCTCCGTGATACAGAGGAGAGCAGTCTCAGTTGAATGACTAGTCTTGAAACCTGACTGATTTGGATCAAGAAGGTCATTCAGAGAGAGATAGCGGGAGAGCTGGCCAAGGACGGCACGTTCAAGAGTTTTGGAGAGAAAAGAAAGAAGGGATACTGGTCTGTAATTGTTGACATCGGAGGGATCGAGTGTAGGTTTTTTCAGAAGGGGTGCAACTCTCGCTCTCTTGAAGACGGAAGGGACGTAGCCAGTGGTCAGTGATGAGTTGATGAGCGAGGTGAGGTAAGGGAGGAGGTCTCCGGAAATGGTCTGGAGAAGAGGGGAGAGGATAGGGTCAAGCGGGCAGGTTGTTGGGCGGCCGGCCGTCACAAGACGCGAGATTTCATCTGGAGAGAGAGGGGAGAAAGAGGTCAGAGCACAGGGTAGGGCAGTGTGAGCAGAACCAGCGGTGTCGTTTGACTTAGCAAACGAGGATCGGATGTCGTCGACCTTCTTTTCAAAATGGTTGACGAAGTCGTCTGCAGAGAGGGAGGAGGGGGAGGATTCAGGAGGGAGGAGAAGGTGGCAAAGAGCTTCCTAGGGTTAGAGGCAGATGCTTGGAATTTAGCGTGGTAGAAAGTGGCTTTAGCAGCAGAGACAGAGGAGGAAAATGTAGAGAGGAGGGAGTGAAAGGATGCCAGGTCCGCAGGGAGGCGAGTTTTCCTCCATTTCCGCTCGGCTGCCCAGAGCCCTGTTCTGTGAGCTCGCAATGAGTCATCGAGCCACGGAGCGGGAGGGGAGGACCGAGCCGGCCTGGAGGATAGGGGACATAGAGAGTCAAAGGATGCAGAGAGGGAGGAGAGGAGGGTTGAGGAGGCAGAATCAGGAGATAGGTTGGAGAAGGTTTGAGCGGAGGGAAGAGATGATAGGATGGAAGAGGAGAGAGTAGCGGGGGAGAGAGAGCGAAGGTTGGGACGGCGCGATACCATCCGAGTAGGGGCAGTGTGGGAGGTGTTGAATGAGAGTGAGAGGGAAAAGGATACAAGGTAGTGGTCGGAGACTTGGAAGGGAGTTGCAATGAGGTTAGTGGAAGAACAGCATCTAGTAAAGATGAGGTCGAGCGTATTGCCTGCCTTGTGAGTAGGGGGGGAGGGTGAGAGGGTGAGGTCAAAAGAGGAGAGGAGTGGAAAGAAGGAGGCAGAGAGGAATGAGTCAAAGGTAGACGTGGGGAGGTTAAAGTCGCCCAGAACTGTGAGAGGTGAGCCGTCCTCAGGAAAGGAGCTTATCAAGGCATCAAGCTCATTGATGAACTCTCCGAGGGAACCTGGAGGGCGATAAATGATAAGGATGTTAAGCTTGAAAGGGCTGGTAACTGTGACAGCATGGAATTCAAAGGAGGCGATAGACAGATGGGTAAGGGGAGAAAGAGAGAATGACCACTTGGGAGAGATGAGGATCCAGGTGCCACCACCCCGCTGACCAGAAGCTCTCGGGGTGTGCGAGAACACGTGGGCGGACGAAGAGAGAGCAGTAGGAGTAGCAGTGTTGTCTGTGGTGATCCATGTTTCCGTTAGTGCCAAGAAGTCGAGGGACTGGAGGGAGGCATAGGCTGAGATGAACTCTGCCTTGTTGACCGCAGATCGGCAATTCCAGAGGCTACCGGAGACCTGGAACTCCACGTGGGTCGTGCACGCTGGGACCACCAGATTAGGGTGGCCGCGGCCACGCGGTGTGGAGCGTTTGTATGGTCTGTGCAGAGAGGAGAGAACAGGGATAAACAGACACATAGTTAACAGGCTACAGAAGAGGCTACGCTAATGCAAAGGAGATTGGAATGACAAGTGGACTACACGTCTCGAATGTTCAGAAAGTTAAGCTACGTAGCAAGAATCTTATTGACTAAAATGATTAAAATGATACAGTACTGCTGAAGTAGGCTAGCTGGCAGTGGGTGCATTGTTGACACTACACTAATCAATTCGTTCCGTTGAGTGTAATAGTTTCTACAGTGCTGCAATTCGGGGGCTAGCTGGCTAGCTAGTAGTGTTGATTACGTTACGTTGCGTTAAAAGAACGACAATAGCTGGCTAGCTAACCTAGAAAATCGCTCTAGGCTACACAAGTATCTTTGATACAAAGACGGCTATGTAGCTAGCTATGTAGCTAGCTACGATCAAACAAATCAAACCGTTGTACTGTAATGAAATGAAATGAAAATGTGATACTACCTGTGAATGCGACCGGGTTGTTGAGTTCTATTCAGAAGACGTTGGCTAGCTAGCAGAGTCTCCTACGTTAAGGACGACAAATAGCTGGCTAGCTAACCTCGGTAAATTAAGATAATCACTCCAAGACTACACACTCTAAACCTAAACAACACAATTATCTTGGAACGAAGATACGAAGACAGCAAAGACAGCTATGTAGCTAGCTAACACTACACTGATCGAGTCGTTCAGTTGAGTGTAATAGTTTTCCCAGTGCAGCTAATCAGTGGACGTTAGCTAGCTGGCTAGTGAAGACTACGTTAGGACGGCGAAATACGATAATTACGCAATTATCTTTGATACAAAGACGGCTATGTAGCTAGCTGAGAAGAAATTGCTAAGATTAGACAAATCAAACCGTTGTGCTATAATGAAATATAATGAAATGAAATGTAAAAAGTTATACTACCTGCGGGAGCAAGCGCCGATGCGACCACTCGCTCCAAACCGGAACCGGAACATTTAAGTCATTTAGCAGACGCTCTTATCCAGAGCGACTTACAAATTGGTGCATTCACCTTATGACATCCAGTGGAACAGCCACTTTACAATAGTACATCTAAATATTTTAAGTGGGGGAAGGGGGGGTGAGAAGGATTACTTTATCCTATCCTAGGTATTCCTTAAAGAGGTGGGGTTTCAGGTGTCTCCGGAAGGTGGTGATTGACTCCGCTGTCCTGGCGTCGTGAGGGAGTTTGTTCCACCATTGGGGAGCTAGAGCAGCGAACAGTTTTGACTGGGCTGAGCGGGAACTGTACTTCCTCAGTGGTAGGGAGGCGAGCAGGCCAGAGGTGGATGAACGTAGTGCCCTTATTTGGGTGTAGGGCCTGATCTTCTTTCCCACCTTCTGTTGTGGGATCTTGTCTTTGTGTGTTGCATGTGTTGCATTCCTAGCTTTACATTCGTTGAGTTGTTTATTGTTTTTGGTGGAACATTTAAAATGAAAGAAAATGTACGCCTACCACGCTGCACCTTGGTCTTCATTTAACAACGGACGTTACAGTCATTGTAAATAAGAATTTGTTCTTAACTGACTTGCCTAGTTAAATCAAATCATTTACTTTAAAAAAGTGCCAATATTTCGATAATAAACAAAACATTTAATTTAGAGAATAAAATAAAACATTGGGAAATTAAGTCAACATTTTGAGAATGGCATCACAGTTACATTTCAAGATTAAGGTAGGGGATTAGGTTATTAACCCCTAGAGTCTATTGACTCACAGAAACATGGTGATCTCTATGACCCCACAAGCCCCAAAAGACTGGTCTGAAGTCGGTACCGTTGACGTACAAACTTCTGTTTGTAGCGTCCAAACTAATGTGATCCCACTGTGGAAAGGGGAGATCCTCACGAACACATTGGTGTTCTCTGTTTTGCTCTACAACCCCCACAAGTGTCACGGTACTTGTCTGAAGGTAAACATTTATGGAAGTATGGAGGTAGATGTTAATTGCATGTGTCCCTGGCACCCTGTTGCTGTAGGAACCAGCTGGACTGGATGAGGTATTTCATCCAAGTCTGCTTGATTACATACATAGGTAGGGGTGGGTTGTGTGTGTATGCAGGTGAGTGTGTGTGTGTGGGTGAGTTGGATAAAAGTATGGTCAAAACAAACAAATTGTCATCAATCTAATGATTTAATACACTTTTTCAAAAAGGCGTCACTGCGCACACACACACAGGTGCGTGCACACACTCTCTCACACCTACCCACACATTTACTCCTGGCAACTTCAGACTATAGGCATACACTCAAATCAAATCAAATTTTATTTGTGTTAGCAGATGTTATTGCGGGTGAAGCACTCTTCGGCCATGGTGCGTTATGAGCACAAACAAAAAAATATGTTGGCGCAGTCACCGACTAAGAAGAGACCTGGGGTTGAGTCCCTGTCTGTCACTGACTGTGAAGAGACCTGGGGTTGAGTCCTTGTCTGTCGCCGACTGAGAGGAGACCTAGGGTTAAGTCCCTGTCTGTCACTGACTGAAGAGACCTGGGGTTGAGTCACTGTCTGTCAGTGACTGAGAAGAGACCTGGGGTTGAGTCCCTGTCAGTCTACAATTGACTACAATGTTCTGCTGTGTATCCTTGGCAAACACCTTGCAAGAAATATGTGCATAATGGCAACTATTAACGACCTTATCCATGGTTTTTTACCAACAGTAGTATTTCACCCTTATGGCAACTATCCTATCCAACTATCCAACTAACAACTATAGGCAAGTAGGCTACGTGAGCACACCCAATTAAACAAATGATCTTGGGATCTTGGATACCGGGGGCTATGAGTGTGTTTGTGTCCCATGTCAATCTGCTCTCCAAATTTGCACCAACACCGCTATTTTGCGGCCCGTTATAATCTTATAGCGGTCCACTAAATTGAGTACCCTAGGCTAATTGTAAGTTACGTGAAAGTAAATTATAGGCCTATCCTACGGCTGCGGGAGAAATGAACAATGAAGCGTGATTTTACGAAAACGTGTATGTGAGAGGATAGGCAATTGAAGGACCACTCTTGCATGTTCAAAGCAGCTCATTTTCGTCGCTGTTACAATATATTTTTGTCTAGATTCTCCCTTTCACACACACAAACACACACACACACACACACACACACACACACACACACACACACACACACACACACACACACACACACACACACACACACACACACACACACACACACACACACACACACACACACACACACACACGTCAATGTTATAAATGTGTACAGATTGTAAAGTATTTTATCTGTAATGTATTTTTCGTTCAGTGTCGGACCCCAGTAAGATTAGCTGTCGCCATTGTCGTCAGTTAATGGGGATCCTAATAAAATAAAATACATCTAAATTATAAGCATGAGCCTATAATGAGGCTACTTTTTTGGAAGTGTACAAATGTGTAATTTAACCCTTTATTTTTTTGACATATAGGCTGCTGGCCTCGCTGTTATTTTATAGGATACTATACATGGTGTTGGCATACGCAGGGGATTGAGGATAACATTGTAGCGAATTCGAAGGGCACCATGACAGGGACTGATGCACGCAACTCATGTCTCTTTGCAATCTGAAAACGCTCCAGAGCCGTTAGAATGGCATTGCTTTGGGGATATCATGTGTGTGCATGTGCATGAGTGCGCAGCGCAGTGGCTCCTGTTTAAACGGGTGAATTAGACCCCCCCCCTCCCTACACACACACACACGTTTCTTCCTATGTATGTAGCCACACGGACTTGCATGACATACCTCATCCATCTGTGTGGTTCCTCCTAAAAGACCCAATCTGTGGCACAACCTCTTCCAGGTCCTAATACCTATAATAACATGGTTATTATGTGCCAAAATAGATAATATTTCCTTGTTACTAAATTCTAATGTATAGTTTCACCAGTTATCTAACTCAGGCATTTCAAGGGTGGCGCACACAGTAACAGGGAGCCAGGGAGACCAAATCCCATACTTTAATCTTGAAATCTAACTAACTTTGTCGACATTTTTTCTCACATTTTAATGTTTAGTGTATTCTCAAAACATTGACACTTTATTCCCCAATTTGTTTTTGACTTTATTCTTGAAATATTGCCACGTTGTTCAGAAAATATTGCCCTTTTTTTTTTTTTAAGTACCCGCACCCATCACCACTTAAAAAAGTGTCTCTCCACTTGGCCCTAATACTCTTCCGTATTTAAATGACATAAATACCAACCGTTTATCTTTTCCAGTGATGATAAGCACATGGATGTATCATGGTATGGTGGGGTATGCAAAATGGGTCAACTTTGAGCACCTTTATCTCCTGAATGTTTTGGCATGCGGGTAAATCACTTCTTGAGAACTTCCATGGGCAAACATGTATGGAACGTTTTGTTTCAATCCAAAAGGGATGCTGTCAAAGTGTTTGAATGCAACTGGGAGGCTACATCTATCAACACGTTCCTTGTTGGGAAAGAATACAAAGAAGCCTAAGATATTACAAAGCAACCAGCTACCCCCCAAGCCCGTGACAATTAGAGACGCTACTTCATACATTTTATGTTGGTGACATAAACAAAACGCTAAATCTCTGTCAATACACCAACGTTTACAGTTGGGAAGCATATGGAACAGCTAATAGAGCAGACTAAGCTCACCCCTCAGCTTTGTATAGCATGGTACAGGTGGAATTAGGTGTCATATCACTGCAGACGTGTTGCAAGCCTCTGCACCTTCACACCGCCGTTGTGACAGAGGTAGGTCACCCCAAGGCTTTATCCAGACCTGTGTAATGCACTCTAATCTCTTCCCTTCTCTGTCTCTTCCTCCTCTTTTGCTCTCTCCCGCTCTTGCCCTCTCGCTCCCTTTTCCTCGGTCTCATCCTTTGTTCTCTCCCTCTGGCTCGCCCTCGCTCGAGCTCTCTCCCTGTAGCCCTCAATCTTGCTCTCTCGCTCTCTCCCTCTGTCGTCCTTAGCAACCTATGACTGTGCATGTTGATGCAACAGTACAGTGAAACCCACAGTAATAAATAGGCAGGAGCCAGCAGCAATGGTGGTACAGTAAAGTATGTTATATCACTATCTGAATGAACGCCGCTTGAGGGCGTTTATTTTGCGTAGGAATTTGGCACCGTGGTGCATTTGTGAGACTTCCACAAAATCTGTCAGTATAAGGAAGATCATTTTCAGATGTTTTTTTTCTCATTTCTAAACATTACAATGCATTTAACTATTTTAAAGGCCTAAGGTGAAGAGCATACCAGAATGAATAAAGATATGCTAAGTCCAGTGAATTGACAGTGAATTGACATTATTTACAGTGCATGTAGACCTCTCTGTGTGGACAATTGACTGATTATGAGTAGCCAAGCAGATAGCATTATTCTGCACACTTACCCCTATTAAACCAGTCAATTAACTCTTACGAACATATACCTGTCTGCATAATTGTGTCCCCAGTGCTTAATGATCTGAATAAATTTAGGGAGATGAAGCCTGAATCTGCCAGATGATAAAATAAGTTCCATCTGGTTAACATTAGATATTGATGTCTAATAAAAGACAAGATGCCTTAGCGCAGTATTAATTCAGAAGTAAAGTGACCCAGGAGCTCAAACTTGAAAGCTTGATTAAAACTTAAGAGGGAAAAGGGACCGGAATAGAATTCCAAAAAGATGTAGCCGAGTGTCTTTTCAACTCGGATTAATTCACTGATGTAGTGCAAGTTATACCCCTCTCCATTTTAATCCCTATGTTTCCTGTATATACTCTAGCTTCCAAGTTCCACTGCATGTGACAGCACGGTGCAAGATCATGTCCTAGTCACAATAATCATGTCCAAGTCACGATATAATGTCCTCAAAGCTCTTCAGATCTGAGCTGAGAGCCTTCGTTGCGTTCCTGGTTCTATGCATTTCGTCAGTGTCCTGGAAAAACCTTGTGTCTCACTTTTTTGTTGATTTTGAGTTTCATAACTCTAGGACTGATGTTAGTCATTTAAAAAGCCCTCTGAACTTCCATAAAAAAAATTAATTCAATTCCTGAGATTCATGCTTTTTTTGCCAGGATTTCCAACCTAGTCTGACACCTTTCACTAGAACACACACTTCCTTGACAGATGTCTCCATCATATACCTCACCGTCATCACACATCACAGATGTATTTAACTGAGTGAGCTCAACTGATGCGATGGTAGAGTCATTACAGTTGTCAGTGGATGAGGCACTGGCATGTTTACGGTGTCAAAGTGAATGATATCTGTCATTAGTTCGCCAACATCATAGTTCATAAATCCTGTCTTTACAAAAAGACATTGGTCAGGGTCAGCTACCTCCATGGAAACGATACAAAGTATTTGCGTGCTGTTCATGATGCTCACCTCGAGGGCTTAGAGAGGCAGACCTTTTCACTGGATAAGATGTCTCTCTGTGAGACTCTAATTGGATACCTCATACATGAAACGCGTCCCAATTGGCAACCTATTTCCTCTGTAGAGCACTACTTTTGCTCTGGGATTTTGTCAAAAGAAGTGCACTAAATAGAGAATAGGGTGCAATTTGGGATGTAGCGTTAGATAATACTCTCTACACAGCAGCGAGTTGTCCGAGGCCAGGAAGAGGGAACCTGATCCAAGGATCCATGTGAACTGTACGTGGTCATCCCATGCAAACAGTAGCATTTGAATACATTAGGATCGTACATTAGGATTCAGAGAATATTGAGGTATATTGAATCAGTGAGGATGAATGATGCCTCGTCATTGTTAAACACTGATCCAAGCCCAATGTTCTGTGGAAATGTAATAAGGCTGATCTTGGGAGGTATCAGACAAACCACGTGCATTCAGGTCCCCTGATTCAATGTGGCGATGCAAGCATTATTCACAGCACTTTACAGCAGTTCCCACTCTCAGCACTTATTACGGTTTGACAATAATACAATCATCTTGGATTGTGTGAAAAGTGCCACACATTCTCGCACCCACACTCTCCCTCCCTCCCTCCCACTCATCCACCCATGTCTCTCTCGCTCTCTCTCTCTCTCTCGCTCTCCCTCTCTCCTCATTCAGAACAGTTGAAGTCACCGAACTTGTTTTTGTGATATGTTCGGTTCAGTTCGCTGCATCCTAATACCAGCAGGTCAGTGCAATGCTCATGGATCCCAGTTGGACTAAGATATGTCTTAGTCCTATGTCATATCTCCGCGACGTTCGTGTTCAACACTCAACGAACACACTATTGTTCCACCAAAAACACCTTAACTGCGAATGAGTGACTATGGATCAAACACAAAACCTTTCCATCAAAAAGCCATCAAATGTGCCTTTTGCATGAGAGGGCCAGAAGGTGGGTGTTAAATGCTCAGTGGAGTGTTTGTAAAATAAAGCCATGGCTGGACACTCCGACCCTTGGCTAGGAAGACACATAAAACAGATATATGGAAGAAAATCAGAAATTCAAAAGACCTGGCTTGGCTTTGAAGCTTTATTCATTGGCGAATGGATAGATGGACATCTATGTTTAACACAATCGCCATTTCATGTCCCCCCATTAAAACAATATATGTATATATATTGAGAGAGAGAGAGAGAGATGTTCCACTCTTATAATAAATATAATATATGCCATTTAGCAGACGCTTTTATCCAAAGCGACTTACAGTCATGCGTGCATACATTCTACGTATGGGTGGTCCCGGGGGATCGAACCCACTACCCTGGCGTTACAAGCGCCATGCTCTACCAACTGAGCTACACAGGACCCCACTCTTCTGAGACTAAATTGAGAAGAAAGACTTGCAGTCTTTGGGCACCTGAGAAACTCGCGGGGAGTTTGCGATATATTTGATCTGTTCTCTCTCTTTCAGTAGAGTGAGAGAGGACATATTGTTAACACATTGATTGGCAGTCTGCTGTAAGTCTAAAGCCTGTGTTGCACACCTTGCAGAAGAAGGATCTGTGCCTCGGTTTAAAAATCCACAAGTAGTTATTACATTGAAGCAATATCGGTCATGCAATATAAATGGTATGCGAGTGTAGACATTGGAACGTAACCTGTCATGCTCATGCCACATTAATTTAGTAAACACAAAGTTAACTTTATTACTTTCACACGCTCATAATAGGTCATGTCCCCATTGAAAAGTCCATTGTGAAAACTCCTTTTCCCTGATTAGCATGTGCTCCCCGGGCCTTCTAATTAGTCTGTTAATTGCCCTTACTCCCCAAAATGCATCTGAGAATTCAAATGATATTCCACCCAAATGAGTCCCTCATAAGTTTCGTTCACTGGGTCCCAGCTGTTGCTTAAACTTAGTGAGATGGAATTCAGAAGAAAAATACAATTATCTGTTATTGGCCTTTTGCTATAAAGACATAAATAAAAAATGTGTAAAAACACAATTGTGGGTAAATGTGTTGATATATACTATAATTGAGTATGACTTGTACTGTACTGTAGCTCTTTCAGACTTTAGTTTAGAATTCCTTCTCATACATTTTAGTCTTTGTTGTATTCACCTACAGTATTTTTTACTGTGGATAGGAATTTACGGCAAGGTCAGAGCTAATGTTAATCTGATGGAGGACAATAGTGCATAGATCTGAGTCAGTCACTTTGGATTGCATAGAAGGGTGTCATGTGACGGTCATCTCAGTCACCTGAGTTAGGAGGTCAACTGACTGTTGGGCTAAGCAAAATACTTTTCCAACTGCAGAGCCCAGCCCATCACCTCCCTACCTCAGATGTCAGAGTGACAGAGATGGATTCGGGTGGCGACCTCGTGATGGACTACCAAGGCTGTCCGGGAGGTTTTACCGTGACGACAAGCTGTTTGATGTTCCATAGTCTTGGCTCAACTCCAGACCAGCAAATGGCTCACGGGCCTCCGATACTCAAACGCCATTCATGTCGCTAATCTGATTCAGAGGGGTTGGGTTAAATGCAGGAGATACATTTGGTTTGAATGCATTCAGTTGTGCAACTGACTAGGTATCCCCTTTCCCCTTCCCTAATTATTTGTGGAAAAATACACAACTTTGGTGTCTTAATTAAACGATCACTCTGAGTCTGTGGCTCCCTCTTTAATGTGTCTCAATTTATATCTGTTTTATTTTTATGTTTTAGCTAAACACAAAAAACTCAAATGAATCCACCTACGCACGCACGCACGCACGCACAGACACACACGCACACTACTCTTTGAAAGGAGGAGGTTTCTTGCTTGATTCAGCTAGCTGCCTCTACATTCATTTACAATTAGGCGGTTCCGCTCATATTTCATCTACAGGGGGAAATGTTTCATTGTTTAATCCTAGAAAGCATTTTGAAAGATTACATATCGCTTCTTTCATAAAGACACCATTAGTGTCTTGGGAGTAATGGAAGCCACTAATTTGATGGTTTGACCTTAAGCTATTCATCAGCTTGGAGGGAAGACGAAATGGATGTTGTCAGAGTTCACATTATCATTTGGCCACAGGACTCAAGAGTTTAATGATGGTGTTAAGTAAAACAGCTGCAAAGAAAATATTGTTGAACAAAAGACTGAGAAAATGGGGCTTGGGTATTTTTACAGATGTACTAGAGTGTACTATAGTCTACTGATTCTTAGAATCCAACCATGCTGTGGTGGTAAAGAGCCAGATTAATTACTAAGTCTGATCAAGAATAAGGGAACTATACTGAACAAATATATAATTGCAACATGTAAAGTGTTGGTCCCATTTTTCATGAGCTGAAATAAAATATCTAAGAAATGTTCCATATACACAACAATATTATTTCTCTCAAATTTTGTGCACTAATTTGTTTACATCCATGTTAGTCAGTATTTCTCCTTTGCCAAGATAATCCTGACAGGTGTAGCATATCAAGAAGCAGAATAAACAGTGAGATCATTACACAGGTGCACCTTGCTCTAGGGATAATAAAAAGCCTCTCTTTTGTCGCAAAACCGTGTCACAGATGCCTCAAGATTTGAGGGAGCCTGCAATGTAGAATTCCGACTGCAGGAATGTCCACCAGAGCGGTTCTGATGAGCCGCTTCCAACGTCATTTTAGAGAAGTTGCAGTGTGTCCAACCGGCCTCACAACCGCAGACCACGTGTAACCACGGCATCCTAGGACCTCCGCATCCCGCTTCCTCTTCACCCGCGGGATCGTCTGAGAACAGCCACACAGACAGCTGATGAAATTGAGGAGTATTTATGTCTGTAATAAAGCCCTTTTGTGGGGAAAATCTCCTTCTGATTGACACCCATGGCTGCATTTATTTCAATTGACTGGGTTCCTTGTATGAGCTTTAACTCTCTCAGTAAAATCGTGACAATTGTTGCATGTTGCTTTCATATATTTTGTTCAGTGTACTCTATTAAACCCTGGAGTCTCTAAGATGAGTGAGGTATGTAAAACATCTTAAGCTCAATGGTGTGAAAAATCCCCAACAACGAGATGTCACAAAGATAATGTCAAGATTAATATGCCCTCTGAGGCAATTCGGCAATAGACAACACAAGTCAGAAGTTGTTTTTGGCATTCTCACTGGCGACTGACAGGGTAAAATGATATTAGCACAGGTGCCCACACAAAGAGGAGCTGCTGAAGTGGTAACTAATCTGATCCTAGATCTGAACATATATATTAGTAATTGAGCCATATTTTTAAAATCCCCATTCAGCTGCCTGGGCGTTTTGTAGCATGAACACTTTTGCAAATTAATTTGTGGTGTCTAATGGCAGGAAATGAATCAAACCCGAAATGTTCATAAAGAGGTTATTTTTGTTTTGTAAAGGCTACATTGTAATTAGTGAAATTAAATTGAATATATTTTTGCTATTCCAGGAATCTATTTCAGTGATTGCATTTCAGTATGATTCTTTTGCTAAAAGCACTTCAATTAGTTTGCTTTATGGTTGGCTTATGATACAATGCAAACAAAGATACAAATTATTTTGTTATTTAAATGGCCTCGTTCTGCAGGAACCTTTTAATATATAACTCACTTATTTAATATAATGAAACCAAATGTACAGCCCAACGGCATGAACACAGCCTGTAAACCAGATCGACATTTGGTGCCTCAATTAATCCACACAAATCCACAAAAATACAGTGCAATAGATTCACTATCAAAGTTTACAAAGGGTAGTAGTATAATTACCTCTCAATAACTTTCAGTTTCGTAACATCACACATTCATTGTCAGTGTTTTCTCACCTGTCAAATTACATAAGCAGGGTGTCCTTCCTTCTGAGCCTGAGGCTGAGCCCGACCTAGACAGTAAACTCAGAGGACTTTGAGACGATCGTAGTCCCGTTCATCATTAGTGCTAGTGTCCACCGAGGTCAGCTCGCTCACCACCACCACCCCGGCATGATGAATCCCCACCCATTCAAAGAGTAATTTAAACGGCCTGACAGTCTGGACCCGCATTCAATGGGGGCTCCTCTTCGCTCATCTCATCTCTGGGACTTGGAACAGGAAGAATTGATAGACGCTCAGAGGGCAATATAATGTAGTGTAGTCATTGATGGGCCTTGCAGTGCCACAGAAATTAGCTTTAAAATGATGTAGTACACGGGACCTTGTAATCTCACCAATCAAATTATCCACTGAGATTCCCCCAACCTTGCTATAGAGAACTAATGGAGTCTAACTTAACTGCAACAGTGGAGAGCTACTTCTTCACTGTCCTCTGTGTTACTCTATCTCAGTACACTGATCTATATTCAACTTGTACACATGTCAAAGTGTGATGAGAGGTAGGAGTTACCATTATTGCAATAGCTGTAGGTCACCTCTAGTGTTACACTGTATGGTTGAAGTGTGTCACTGAGGTATAAACCACTGAACCCGATCTTCAATGGGTCTTAATGGGTTTCCATTTTGTTCATCGGCCCTCTGCCTTTCCGATTTCTTCCAACCCAAACAAGGACAGTGTACCGTAAACCCTCACAATAAACATAATCTATAGAGCAAACCAATGTGGCCGCCATCTCCTCTGCTCTGGCATAACTGAGAGTTTCCTTATTCCTCTGTCGCATCTAATCTAATTCACGAATGCCTTTGAGAAAGTGTCATAATAGCACTGAGGCAGAATGACTACGTTTGGAGCCATTTGATGGTTCCTCTGCATCAATTATTATGATTATCTTGAATCTCTCGGGATTATCTGTTGTAGTGACATTTAAAAGTGCAATTTCCAAGATTGCGACAAATCCTAATTGATTGCTTTCTCAAGCCTCGATTTTGACTCATTTTAGAGAAGTAAACACAAGTCACGCAGCACATGTTGATGTCTCATTCAGAGCGCTAGAAAAGAGTTTCTTTCTGACACATCCATTTCAGAAACTACCAACAACTAATTAGCAAAACAAGTAGCAAGCAGTAACAATTTGAACATCCAGTTTATGTTACTAGATGTGAATTCATGATTGAACGTTCTCCTCGTGTCTTTATTTTTAAATTAGTTATTGAATTTATTCTGTACTGGGTGACCTACTGTATGTACAGTATCTCGACTGAAGTTTCATAGCCTCTGTTTGACCATGTGGGATGGGTGAGATTGGATCTATAGTAGGGCTACATCAAATCAAATCAAAGTTTATTTGACACGTGTGCCGAATACAACCTTAGGGTGAAATGCTTACTTACAGGTTCTAACCAATAGTGCGCAAGAAAAAGGTGTGTGTGTGTGTGTGCAAGTAAAGAAATAAAAAACAGTAAAAAGACATTTGATAATAACAGTAGCAAGGCTACATACAGACACCGGTTAGTCAGGCTTATTGAGGTAGTATGTACATGTGGGTATGGGTAAATTGACTATGCATATAAGATAAACAGAGAGTAGCAGCAGCGTAAAAGAGAGGTTGGGTGGAGGCACACAATGCAAATAGTCCGGGTAACCATTTGGTTACCTGTTCAGGAGTCTTATGGCTTGGGGGTAAAAACTGTTGAGAATCCGTTTTGTCCTAGACTTGGTACTCCAGTACCACTTGCCATGTGGTAGTAGAGAGAACAGTCTATGACTGGGGTGGTTGGGGTCTTTGACAATTTTCAGAGCCTTCCTCTGACACCGCCTGGTGTAGAGGTCCTGGATGGCAGGCAGCTTTGCCCCAGTGATGTACCGGGCCGTATGCACTACCCTCTGAAGTGCCTTGCGGTCGGAGGCTGAGCAATTGCCGTACAAGGAAGTGATGCAACCGGTCAGGATGTTCTCGATGTTGCAGTTGTAGAACCTTTTGAGGATCTCAGGACCCATGCCAAATGTTTTTAGTTTCCTGGGGGGGAATAGGCTTTGTCGTGCCCTCTTCACAACTCTCTTGGTGTGTTTGGACCATTCTAGTTTGTTGGTGATGTGGACACCAAGGAATTTGAAGCTCTCAACCTGCTCCACTACAGCCCCGTCGATGAGAATGGGGACATGCTCGACGTGCTCGGCGGTTGTTATTCTGGCACCACCCGGCCAGGTCTCTGACCTCCTCCCTATAGGCTATCTCGTCATTGTCGGTGATCAGGCATACCACTATTGTGTCGTCAGAAAACTTAATGATACAGTCTCAGCTTGCTTCTCTTTGAATGAGGCCTTTGAAAATCCCTATAGGCAGCCAGTTATGTGTGTGAAGGCAAGGCTGATACCAGTGGAGCACCTGATCTCAGAACAGCGGGTATCCCCATACAGATTGGCTTGGTGCTGGGAGAGATGCAAGAGTACCTAGACATGTATGCTGCCTGAGTAGTAGTACAGTAATGAGTAAAAACTCCCATCCATTTCTTCCTCCACACTTACTGCATTATACTCATCTCCTCCATAATCACTGGTGTTGATTCTTTGCATAATTGTGAGCAGACCGCAGGTTAACAATTCTGTTCCGTATTCTACACTTTGTTTTGCAGGTTTTTGCTTAAATATAAGCCACAGTTCAGAAAACACTGCATGTATTCTGTGTATTACGGCCTTATTTCCCACACGGCAAAGGTGCGATTGTAGAGGTTGAATGTCAGACTTAATGTACTGAACTTAATACAAACCTGCACCGCGATAGAGTCAGTTATATCTGCATTGCACAAACAACTATGTCCTTAATGTCCATAGGGGCCATTTCCAGGTTCCTTGTGTGTTTGCATGAACATTGCCCGTCAGTCGTGTGCTTTCCCCTTCCAATTTCCTCTGCTTTGTTTTTGCATAACATAACCCACCGGGCTCATAGATCATGATGGGATAAAAACGCCAATCCGTTCCGGCGGCAAAGACGGGGATGAGGATTCGGCTGCTCAGTCCGTGTGCCCTTCACCTCAGCTCTGCATATCTCCCAAGAAACCAACATAATTTCCCTTCGTTTATGAGACTGCTGCATACAATGGGAGACCTAGTCAACCCCTGCTCTGTTTTACTGCTTACCCTAGCCAAATGAAAATCTATGTGTGGGTCCGCTCTTCTCGGAAATGACTTGTACTCAGACAAAAACCTATAGGGTAACCTTGATGGTTATCAACACTAATTACATTACTGTCAAGCTGCAAACGCAAAAATTGCATTGTGCCAGAATGTTTACACATTTGTTTTTCCCCCTGAGGGGAAAGAGTCACTTTACAGTCGTTAAAAGTAGCTCCAGAAAAGGAGAACAATGGTAGATTTCTGGGCAGTCTGAGGCTATTGTTTGGAAAACCTCTTCTGTCTTTGTTTCCCGCTTTTCTTTGCATCTGACATGAATATGACAACTGAGGTCTCTGATCAGTATGTTTTTTTCTTCTTTCCTCTCCGTGTCTCATGCTCTCCCAGTGATGCTAAATAAATGATCACAAGTAGAGAACACAAACCAACCACGCTGTAATGGGGATTCTCAGATATTGCGTTGAGCTTTTATCTGCTATACCCCATTACCACAGACAATTTTGTTCATTGTACAACGGTCAGTCGAAATTAAAGGAGCCGGTGCCTAAGATATCATACTTTTAAAAGTATTTCAACGAGTGTAATCACCATAGGGACTGTTCCTGCAATCAAAGAAAATTGTTACCTATCAGTAATTTCACAATAAAAGTGCCAATTGGTCAGCTGCTTGTAATTAGCTAAGTTAGGCTGGGGCGAGGAAAAAGCTTACGAACATGTGATATTGAGACATTGGGATGGTGATGGTGCCGCAATATGTGCTTTGATGTGTACAGAGTGTGCAAAACATTAGGAACACCTTCCTATTATTGAGTTGCAACACCGTTTGTCCTCAGAACAGCCTAAATTAATTTGGGCATGAACTCTACAAGGTGTCAAAATCATTCCACAGGATTGTTTGCCCATGTTGACTCCAATGCTTCCCACAGTTGTGTCAAGTTGGCTGGATGTCCTTTGGTGGTGGACTATTCTTGATACACACGGGAAATTCTTGAGTGTGAAAAACCCAGCAGTGTTGCAGTTCTTGACACACTCAAACTGGTGTGCCTGGCATGTACTACCATACGCCGTTCAAAACACTTAAATATTTTGGTTTGCCCCATTCAGCTCTGAATCCATGGCTCAATTGTCTCAAGGCTTAAAAATCATTCTTTAACCCGTCTCCTCCCCTTCATCTACCCGGATTGAACTGGATTTAACAGGTGACATCAATAAGAGATCATAGCTTTCACCTGGTCAGTCTATGTCAAAGAAAGAGCAGGTGAAGTTAATGTTTTGTACACTCAGTATATATATCCAGCATGCGCGTACGCATGAGTTTCTGCTCACAAAAGGCTTAGTACAAAAGGCTCAGGCCTACAGCATGACGGCAACCATACCCACCTTCTTTCTTAATCAGGGAGGTGTTGGTGCAGTCCAGGCGAGCTAGACAGATGGAGAGGTAAAGCTGCTGGATCCCAACACTCCTCGTGGAACAGGGGTGCAGGAGGCTAAAGGAGAGACGGAACTTAAATCCAAAAGACTACACATGGAATCCAGGCTACCAAGTCTTCCAGACACTAGGTAGACCAATCATTGATTTATGATTTCACAACATGTACTGCGTTCAAACAGTGCAAGACGAAAAACTATTATGCATATCCCCAATAAAGGTAGCCTAGTCTTTAACCTGCTAAACTGTATACTATATACTGTATGTCTTTAATTAACTGTACTTGTCTTCTCTGGCACACTGTTTCTAAGAGATTAAAGCCTTGTGTTCCCCCAAGATTACTTTGCTGACATCCACGTCTAACGGCTCCACCTCCAAAACATGCTCTCTGACCAATTATTATACTATTAGATATGAAAACAATAACACTGTCTCTAAGGATTAATGTTCACAACATGGGAAAGCGTTGTCAGAGACAATTTACATTTGTGAAAACATTAATTGATGTGAAAATGGTTGTATTTTCCCCTATATTTGCACTCAGAATAGGTGCCAAGAGATGTTCCATAGACAAGGTTCCATGGACAAAAATTCCAAAGCTCATGGCCCTGGGACTGAAGTTCTCCCTCTGCAACTGGGTCCTGGACTTCCTGACTGCCGTGGAGACGATCAAAAAAATAAAGTTCCTCGGTGTGCACGTCTCTGAGGAGCTAAAATGGTCCAACCACACGGACGCTGTGGTGAAGAAGGCACGGCAGCGACTCGTCAACTTCAGGATGTTGAATGAATTTGGCCTGTCCTTGAGGGCCCTCAGTGTTCTGCAGGAGCACCATCAAGGCTATCCGGTCGGGCTGCATTGCAGCCTTGTACGGAAACTCCACCGCCGCGGACCACAAAGTGCTACAGAGGGTGGTGCGTTCAGCCCCTGTCCCCCCTATGCTCCCCTCGTCTTCCTACCTGCTGCTCCCCTTATGGACATTTCCCCTCCTCAGCAGATATTTAGCCTGCCCCCACCCCAATGGACATTTGTTTTTATTTGTATTTATATTACTATGGTTTATTTTCACTTTGTCCTGCATTGTTGCAATTTCACTGTACCCTGTAAGTACGTCTGCAACCCTGTACATGTGGGTATTAAACTCCAATGTCAATTGCTCAAATATGTTTTTACAAATAAATGCATTACCACCACATTTGTATAAATTATGGTCATTGTAAGTACGATTGATCATCAAAATGTTTTAACTAACATACTCCCATAGCTAAAATGTTCGGGATGGATTGAAAATGTAATATTATTTTCATTCATCAGAGTTTAGAAATCACCCCCTGCTCACCTCCAAAGTTAGGCCAGGGGTAGTAGAACCCTAAACTATCCCTTATACCTTATACTTAAGTCGAACATAAGTCAAATAAAATGAAAATGTCTAAGCCCTCTAGACCACTGCACATCCAATTACAGTTGATTTAGATGGTGATGCACCCGTTTCTTACACTGCATAAGAGCTCATTTACAGGCATGAGGATCGCTTTCCTGTCTGTTTTTATGTCCCGAGGAAACATTTTTCTGTTTTCTCCCTTCCTAATGTGATGAATGAGAGCCGCTCCTGCCGCAGTGGAAATGTGCTAAGATATTATTTGGCCAACTTTTTTTTCTATATGAAAATATGGCCTGCCAGCCCGACCATCTGTTTGAAACGTTTGTAAGCATTCAGTCTGACACACTGTTTCTGCGAAATTAACCACAAGTCCCGGTCGGTGTGCTGACTGGAATGGTTGCTGCTCCAAATACGCTCCTTATTGTATATGGCGGCTTGGAAAACAAGACCTAGGTAAATCCTGGGGACTTGAGGTCTAGTTCTTCAGGGTTTTATCCCTTGAGGGGTTGTTTCACACAGCTCATCGTTGCGAGCTGTCTCTCCTCCCTCCTGTGCTACAGTTTCGACCTTCCCTCTCCAATAGGAACCCTTTTTGGGGGTGTTTTTACTTATCTTTCCCCCCACTGCTGCATTTATGTTGACAGTTAATTTAACCGGATCAACGCGCAAAGTTGCCTTGTCTAAAGCTATAGGCATAGTGTGACAAATAGCAGCCAGTAAACTCCAAAGTCCATCTTCTGCCCACTCTGTCTGTGAAGATGAACCTTTCCAACTCTGCTGACAGTGTTTCCATTTACATAGTGAGCCATGGAGTGAAAACAAAAGCACAGTTAAGGCCACAGATCTCCCTAACAAACGTCCACAAGAGACACAATTCCAGAAAAGTTCAACAAAAGCCAACGCCTGGGGGAATGAAAGACAAGTACTGCCATATCCACTACCTCTACCTCTTTATTATTAACCACTGAGAGATGATCTGGCTGTATGTTACTGGTAATACAGGTTAACATGACTGCTGTATTACCTGCACTGACTGAACGTAGACTTGATATGGCATGACAAGTGTCTGATGGGAATCCACAGTGACACTTACAGATATAGGCTGAGATTGGGCAAACCTTAATAGCATGGTGACTGTCTCCTCGTGTCATTCAACAAGCAGTGTTGAAAACGATTGGGGCAAAACGGGGTAAATGAAAACGTCTCGGACACTTGGCTGCTACTTTTCTCCACTCCAACCGATAAAGGTCAACATTGCAACACTCATTCAACATTTATCGTAGTGCTTTGTGATACAAGACTGCAGAGCTAAAACACCTCTGTGAAATGTTCAGAACTAATATGAAAAGAGTTCTCGCTTGATCCTTCCTGTGCAATACAGCCTGCCCAGTTCAATTTAAAGATACATCACGTAAAAGATTGAGAGCAATTGGCTGACATCTTCCAATTCCAAAATAACAGTGACAAAAATGTTATCCTACGGGCTGTGATGATATGCGACTGTAAGTCATCCTACCTTTTGTACACTTCTAGGGTGTGATTAAGCTGTATACCACACTACCTACCTAGAGAGTTTTCATATATAATCTTTGTATCTGTCTATTTACCACTACAAACAGATGCTGGCATTAAGACCGCACTCCATGAGATGTATACGGCCCTAAGCAAACAGGAAAACACTCATCAAGAACGAAGAACTCCAAGTGGCCGGGGACTTTAATGAAGGGAAACTTAAATCCGTTTTACCTAATTTCTACCAGCATGTTAAATGTGCAACCAGAGGGAAGAAAACTCTAGAACACCTTTACTCCACACACAGAGATGTGTACAAAGCTCTCCCTCGCCCTCCATTTGGCAAATCTGACCATAATTTTATCCTCCTGATTCCTGCTTATAATTAAAGTAGGAAGCTCCAGTGACTCGACCAATAAAAAAGTGGACAGACGAAGCAGATGCTATGCTACAGAACTGTTTTGCTAGCACAGACTGGAATATGTTTGGGAAGCTTCTGATGGCATTGAGGAGTACACCACATCAGTCACAGGCTTCATAAATAAGTGCATTGATGACGTAGTCCCCACAGTGACTGCAGCATAACACAACGTTAACTATTCATGAAAATCGCAAATGAAATTAAATCAATATGCTAGCTCTCAAGCTTAGCCTTTTGTCAACAACACTGTCATCTCAGATTTTCAAAAATATGCTTCTCAACCATAGCAAAACAAGCATTTGTGTAACAGTATTGATAGCTATTGATAGCTAGTGTTAGCATTTAGCGTTAGCATTCAGCAGACAACATTTTCACAAAAAACAGAAAACCATTCAAATAAAATAATTTACCTTTGAAGAACTTCAGATGTTGTCAATGAGGAGACTCTCAGTTAGATAGCAAATGTTCAGTTTTTCCTGAAAGATTATTTATGCAGGAGAAATCGATCCGTTTTCTGCGCATGTTTGGCTACCAAAAAAAAAACGAAAATTCATTCATCAAAACGCCAAACGTTTTTTCAGTCATCAGAACGCCAAAACGCCAAACGTTGTTTAGAATCAATCCTCAAGGTGTTTTTCACATATCTCTTCATGATATATCGTTCCTGGAATTCATGGATGAATGCGAGCAGCTTGGAGATTACGCAACAATTTCAACAAAGGACACCGGGCGGACACCTGGTAAATGTAGTCTCTTATGGCCAATCTTCCAATGATATGCCTACAAATACGTCACAATGCTGCAGACAACTTGGAGAAACTATAGAAAGGGCAGGCTCATTCCTGGCGCTTTCACAGACATATAAGGAGACAATGAAAAACAGAGCCTCAAAAATCCTGCTCATTTCCTGTTTGAGTTTCATCTTGGTTTCGCCTGTAGCATCAGTTCTGGGGCACTCACAGATAATATCTTTGCAGTTTTGGAAACGTCAGAGTGTTTTCTTTCCAAAGCTGTCAATTATATGCATAGTCGAGCATCTTTTTGTGACAAAATATTGCTCTTAAAACGGGCACGTTTTTTTTATCCAATAATGAAATAGCGCCCCCATAGGTTGAAGAGGTTAACATTACACAGGCCACAGGTCAAGATGGATTACCAGGACATGTACTCCGAGCATGCACTGACCAACTGGCAAGTGTTTCACTGACATTTTCAACCTCTCCCTGTCTGAGTCTGTAAAACCAACATGTTTCAAGCAGACCACCATAGTCCCTGTGCCCAAGAACACTAAGGTAACCTACCTGAATGACTACCGACCCGTAGCACTCCTGTCTGTAGCCATGATGTTTTTTGAAAGGCTGGTCGTGGCTCAAATCAACACCATTATTCCAGGAAACGTAGACCGACTCTAATTTGCATACAGATGATGCAATCTCTATGACACTCCATACTGCCCTTTCACATCTAGACAAAAGGAAAACCTAGGTGAGAATGCTATTCATTGACTACAGCTCAGTGTTCAACACCATAGAGCCCTATAAGCTCATCACTATGCTAAGGACCCTGGGACTAAACACCTCCCTCTGCAACTGGATCTTGGACTTCCTGACTGCCCGCCCCCAGGTGGTAAGGGTAGGTAATAACACATCCGCTACGATGATCCTCAACACGGGGGCCCCTCAGGGGTGAGTGCTGTCCCCTCCTGTACGCCCTGTTCACTCATGACTACATGGCCAGGCATGACTCCAACACCATCATTAAGTTTGCCGATGACACAACAATGGTAGGCCTGATCACCGACAATGATGAGCCAGCCTATAGGGAGAAGGTCAGAGACCTGATCGTGTGGTACAAAGACAACGACCTCAACGTGATCAAGACAAAGGAGATGATTGTGGGCTACAGGAAAAGGAGGACTGAGCACGCTCCCATTCTCATCGACATGGCTGTAGTGGAGCAGATTGAGAGCTTCAAATTCTTTGACGTCCACATTACCAACAAACACACCAAGGCAGTCGTGACCAGGGCACAACAAAACCTATTCCCCCAGAAGACTGAAAAGATTTGGCATGTGTCCTCAGCTCCTCAAAAGTTTTTTCAGCTGCACCATTGAGAGCATTATGACGGTTTGCATCACTGACTGATATGGCAACTGCTCGGCCTCTGACCGCAAGGCACTTCAGAGGGTAGTGTGTAAGGTCCAGTACATCACTGGAGCCAAGCTTCCTGCCATCCGGGACCTCTATACCAGGCGGTGTCAGAGAAAGGCCCTAAAAATTGTCAAAGACTCCAGCCACCCTAGTCATAGACTGTTCTCTCTGCTACCGCACAGCAAGCGGTACTGAAGCACCAAGTCTAGGTCCAAGAGGCTTCTAAATAGCTTCTATCCCCAAGCCATAAGACTCCTGAACATGTAATCAAATGGTTAACGAGACCATTTGCATTGCGCCCCCTCCCCCCACACACACACACCTCTGTTTTTCTGCTCCTCTCGGTTATTATCTATGCATGGTTACTTTAATAACTTGCTTTTACTTTTTTTATTTTTTTCTAAAAACTGCATTGTTGGTTAAGGGTTTGTAAGTAAGCATTTCACTGTAAGGTCTAAACCTGTTGTATTTGGCTAGAGAGCAAATTTAAGCAAATTGTAACTTGGCCACTCAGGAAAGTTCACTGTCTTTTTGGTAATCAACTGCAGTGTAGATGTGGCCTTGTGTTGGAGGTTATCGTGCTGTTGTAGGTTATTTTCCTGCTGAAAGGTCAATTCCTCTCCCAGTCTCTGGTGTAAAGGAGACTGAAATAGGTTTTCCTCTAGGATTTTGCCTGTGCTTAGCTCCATCCCATTTCTTTTTATCCTGAAAAATTCTCCAGTGTTTGCTGTCAAGAATCAAATCAAATCAAATCAAATGTATTTATATAGCCCTTCGTACATCAGCTGATATCTCAAAGTGCTGTACAGAAACCCAGCCTAAAACCCCAAACAGCAAGCAATGCAGGTGTAGAAGCACGGTGGCTAGGAAAACCCCCCTAGAAAGGCCAAAACCTACGAAGAAACCTAGAGAGGAACCAGGCTATGTGGGGTGGCCAGTCCTCTTCTGGCTGTGCCGGGTGGAGATTATAACAGAACATGGCCAAGATGTTCAAATGTTCATAAATGACCAGCATGGTCGAATAATAATAAGGCAGAACAGTTTAAACTGGAGCAGCAGCACAGTCAGGTGGACTGGGGACAGCAAGGAGTCATCATGTCAGGTAGTCCTGGGGCACGGTCCTAGGGCTCAGGTCCTCCGAGAGAGAGAAAGAAAGAGAGAATTAGGTAGAGCATATGTGGGGGGGGCAGTCCTCTTCTGGCTGTGCCGGGTGGAAATTATAACAGAACATGGCCAAGATGTTCAAATGTTCATAAATGATCAGCATGGTCGAATAATAATAAGGCAGAACAGTTGAAACTGGAGCAGCAGCATGTCCAGGTGGACTGGGGACAGCAAGGAGTCATCATGTCAGGTAGTCCTGGGGCATGGTCCTAGGGCTCAGGTCAGTTGAAACTGGAGCAGCAGCATGGCCAGGTGGACTGGGGACAGCAAGGAGTCATCATGGCAGGTAGTCCTGGGGCATGGTCCTACGGCTCAGGAGAAAGAAAGAGAGAAGGAGAGAATTAGAGAACGCACACCTAGATTCACACAGGACACCGAATAGGACAAGTGAAGCACTCCAGATATAACAAACTGACCCTAGCCCCCCGACACATAAACTACTGCAGCATAAATACTGGAGGCTGAGACAGGAGGGGTCAGGAGACACTGTGGCCCCATCCGAGGACACCCCCGGACAGGGCCAAACAGGAAGGATATAACCCCACCCACTTTGCCAAAGCACAGCCCCCACACCACTAGAGGGATATCTTCAACCACCAACTTACCATCCTGAGACAAGGCTGAGTATAGCCCACAAATATCTCCGCCACGGCACAACCCAAGGGGGGAGCGCCAACGCAGACAGGATGACCACAACAGTGAATCAACCCACTCAGGTGATGCACCCCCTCCAGGGACGGCATGAGAGAGCCCCAGTAAGCCAGTGACTCAGCCCCTGTAATAGGGTTAGAGGCAGAGAATCCCAGTGAAAAGAGGGGAACCGGCCAGGCAGAGACAGCAAGGGCGGTTCGTTGCTACAAAGCCTTTCCGTTCACCTTCCCATTCCTGGGCCAGACTACACTCAATCATATGACCCACTGAAGAGATGAGTCTTCGGTAAAGACTTAAAGGTTTGCGTCTCTGACATGGGTAGGCAGACCGTTCCATAAATATGGAGCTCTATAGGAGAAAGCCCTGCCTCCAGCTGTTTGCTTAGAAATTCTAGGGACAATTAGGAGGCCTGCGTCTTGTGATCATAGCGTACGTGTAGGTATGTACGGCAGGACCAAATCAGAGAGATAGGTAGGAGCAAGCCCATGTAATGCTTTGTAGGTTAGCAGTAAAACCTTGAAATCAGCCCTTGCTTTGACAGGAAGCCATAAGAATACATACAGTATACCATGATGTAGCCACCATGCATGACAAAAAGGAGACAGTTACTCAGTGATGTGTTGGATTTGGATTTGCACAACACAACATATGTTTGTATATTTGTATTCTTCTTTTCACTCTGTTGTTTTGGACATTATTATCGAGTCATTACAATGTTGTTGATCCATCCTCGGTTTTCTCCCATCACAGCCATTGAGCTCTGTATGTGTTTTAAAATCAACAATAGTCTCATGGTAACATCAATGAGCAGTATCATTCCTGTCCTGTAGCTCAGTTCAGAAGGAAGACTGTACCTTTGATGCATCTGGATGGTTTAATATATAATCCACAGCATAATAATAAACTTGACAATGCTTAAAGAGATAATCAATGTCTGATTGGTTATTGTTACCCATCTACTAATTATTGCCTTTTATGAGGCTTTCAAAAAGCTTCCCTGGCCTTTGAAGTTCTGCTTGAAATTCCATATACAGTTGAAGTCAGAAGATTACATATGCCTTAGCCAAATACATTTAAACTCAGTTTTTCACAATTCTTGACATTTAATCCTGGTAAAAATTCCCTGTCTTAGGTCAGTTAGGATCACCACTTTATTTTAAGAATGTGAAATGTCAGAATAATAGTAGAGATAATAATTTATTTCAGCTTTTATTTCTTTCATCACATTCCCAGTGGGTCAGAAGTTTACATACACTCAATTAGTATTTGGTAGCATTGCCTTTAAATTATTTTACTTGGGTCAAAGATTTCGGATAGCCTTCCACACGCTTCCTACAATAAGTCAGGTGAATTTTGGCCCATTAATCCTGACAGAGCTGATGTAAGTAAGTTAAGTTCGTAGGCCTCCTTGCTCTCACACGCTTCTTCAGTTCTGCCCACACATTTTCTATAGGTTTGAGGTCGCTTTGTGTTGTCTACTCCAATATCTTGACTTTGTTGTCCTTAAGCCATTTTGCAACAAATTTGGAAGTATGCTTGGGTCATTGTCCATTTGGAAGACCCATTTGATGTCTTGAGATGTTGCTTCAATATATCCACATAATTTTACTTGCTCATGATGCCATCTATTTTGTGAAGTTCACCAGTCCCTCCTGCTGCATAGCACCCCCACAACATGATGCTGCCACCACCCCTGTGCTTCACGGTTGGGATGGTGTTCTTCAGCTTGCAAGCCTCCCCCTTTTTCCAACAAACATAACAATGGTCATTATAACCAAACAGTTCTATTTTTGTTTCATCAGACCAAAGTACATTTCTCCAAAAAGTCCAATCTTTGTCCCCATGTGCTTCTGCAAACCGTAGTCTGGCTTTTTTATGGTGGTTTTGGAGCAGTGGTTTCTTCTTTGCTGAGCGGCCTTTCAGGTTATGCCGATATAGGACTCAATTTACTATGGATAAAGATAATTTTGTACCTGTTTTCTTCCAGCAACTTCACAAGGTCCTTTGCTGTTGTTCTGGGATTGATTTGCATTTTTCGCACCAAAGTACGTTCATCTCTAGGAGACAGAATGCATATCCTTCCTGAGCGGTGTGACGGCTACATGATCCCATGGTGTTTATACTTGTGTTCTATTGTTTGTATAGATGAACGTGATACCTTCAGGCATTTGGAAATTGCTCCCAGGGATGAACTAGACTTGTGGAGGTCTACAAATGTTTTCTGAGGTCTTGGCTGATTTCTTTTGATTTTTCCCAAGCCCTGAGGCACTGAGTTTGAAGGTAGGCCTTGAAATGCATCCACAGGTACACCTCCAATTGACTCAAATTATGTTAATTTGCCTATCAGAAGCTTTTAAAGCCATGACATAATTTTCTGGAATTTTCCAAGCTGTTTAAAGGCACAGTCAACTTAGTGTATGTAAACTTCTGACCCACTGGAATTGTGAATCAGTGAGTTATAAGTGAAATAATCTGTCTGTAAACAATTGTTGGAAAAATGAATTGTGTCATGCACAAAGTAGATGTCCTAACCGACTTGCCAAAACTATAGTCCGCTCTCTCCACTGGCTTCCAGTTGAAGCTCGCATCCGCTACAAGACCATGGTGCTTGCCTACGGAGCTGTGAGGGGAACGGCACCTCAGTACCTCCAGGCTCTGATCAGGCCCTACACCCAAACAAGGGCACTGCGTTCATCCACCTCTGGCCTGCTCGCCTCCCTACCACTGAGGAAGTACAGTTCCCGCTCAGCCCAGTCAAAACTGTTCGCTGCTCTGGCCCCCCAATGGTGGAACAAACTCCCTCACGACGCCAGGACAGCGGAGTCAATCACCACCTTCCGGAGACACCTGAAACCCCACCTCTTTAAGGAGTACCTAGGATAGGATAAAGTAATCCTTCTCACCCCCCCCCTTAAAAGATTTAGATGCACTATTGTAAAGTGGCTGTTCCACTGGATGTCTTCAGGTGAATGCACCAATTTGTAAGTCGCTCTGGATAAGAGCGTCTGCTAAATGACTTAAATGTAATGTAAATGTAAATGTTTTCAAGAAATTTGTGGAGTGGTTGAAAAATGGTTGAAAAATTATTAAGTGTATCTGTCAGGGTTTACCAGAATTGGACCCAGAAGCAGACCAACACAAAGGTGAGTATAAAGATGGTGAGTATTTATTAATCAATGAGAACGTGGGGGTGGAGGAGCGGGCAGCGGAGGTGGGTTGATGGGAGTGGATAGGCAGATCCAATGGATAACAACACACTGGCGACGAGCAGACAGGGATGGGGTATGGGTTCAGGGTGAATGGCTGTAGACAAAACAAACGGCGGTAAGTTAAAGGCAAGCAAGATGTACAAAACAAAACAAACTCTATAAACTGGAGGCTGGTTCGTGGGCACAACATACTGTTCATGGCTAACGATCCGGCAGGGAATGGATGTCAGGTCAGAGCTTTTGAAAGGGAGAGGTGATTATCAGGACAGGTGTGCAGATTACTGATGGGATACAGGTGCGGGTGAACATCAAGCTAATTTGCCCGGCAACCAGACAGGGTGCGTTCCAGGACACCGGAAACACACTCTAGGACAGAAACACAGACTCAGGAAGCGGGATTCGTGACGTTATGTAAACGTTTGACTTCAACTGTATATATATATTTTTCTATCTAGGCAAGTTAGGTAAGAACAAATTCTTACTTACAATGACGGCCTACCACGGCCTACCATGCTTGGTCAATTGTGCACTGCCCTATGGGACTCCCAATCACACTCCCTTAGACCGCTGGGCCACTCATACAGATGTTGTATGTAGGAGAAATACTGGATCAAACACCTTAAAAGTACAATTGTGCAACTTCAACATCCTCTTCAAAAACTTCAGTATTTATTACACATTTCTTGAGTTATATTAGATTCACTCTGGGGATTTTGTGGAAGTGAAATAGGCTAATGTGTCTACAGTGTCTCATGGGGGACAAACTTCATTAACCAAACATGGAATCGGTCAGGAAACACACCTCCAAGACTGAAATCTTGTTTTTCTAATGAGCGATAGAGAACCACACCTGCCAATCGGCATGTTCAGTGGCTCTTTAAGGGATTCAGCACAACTGTTAATCCATGTATGAAAGTGACATTAAGAGTAGCATCAGGTTGAGAAAGCATCAAACATGTCCCAAAAAGCCTGTGGTGTTCATGATAGATCCTCGGTTTAATGCAGAGAGTGAACTGAAATGCCATCACGCCAATGGATCATTACTTTTCCTTTCATTAGGTCTTCATGAGCGAGACTGAAGCCATTCAACCAATTAGCCGCCATCACAGACCTAATCATTTCTCGACTCATGCACCTTGCAAAAACCAAAGGTCTAGGGTGAAACACTTCCTAGGTGAGGAAGACGCAAAGTCACTAGAAGACAGTGACCTAACACTTTAACTTGTCTTTGATTGGCTGTCTCTTCACCCTGATGAACACTCATTTGAAATTGGTGGTATTACAGATACCACTTTGCTTTGGCCAATCTAGAACTTTCAGATCAGTGGGAACCAGGAATGGGAGACATGGGAGGGAAGTTGACTATTGAGACATAAGCAAAATAAAAATCACAAGGGCTGTTTGTCAATGGGCCTAAGGGCAGTGAACGTGTTAGTAACCAGCTGAGAAAAATCTAAAATATGAAAAATGTTTTTTGGTGAATCCTTCGAAACAACACAATCCAATCCATGAATTTCCTATCAAGAAGAAGAATCAGCAAACTTGCACATAGAACAAATATCATAGTTATTGGATACAAGTAGAATTCCACAGGTGGGCCACGGGTAAGGTCTCAGTCATACAATCTCTAGGTAAGTCATCATACATCACAGTCAAAACATTCAATATCCTCCTGCAGTTGATGGATCACTGAAAGCAGAGATACTTAGGTGTTAGCGGAAGGGCATGATGAATTATGTAGTACTACTCCATGTGCTGTATGTGTGGATATATACTGTAACTCCAGACAGGCAACCAGAAATAGACTGCCCAGTTACAGCATAAAACAGGAAGTTTGAATGACTACATGTACCAGTAAGCATTTGTGGAGCAACTCGTGTGACCGACATCTACAAATCCTAATAGCAATTCCAGTCTAGCCAGTAAATAACAACATTTCAATCCCAATCAGTTTCAGGCTTTCCACTTGTTTTGCAAGAACGGAAGACAATATGTTTGTTGGCATTGTCGTCCCCCTAGCGTTGATTATGCCCAAAATGAAGGGGGGAATAATTGGTTTGCAGTCCACGCCAGAGCCACACAATTAAAACGTGAGTAGTATCCGGCACTGGACATGGGCTCTGTTGCCTCTCCACTGAGTAGGAATAGGACTAGCCACTGACTCAGCCTGCAATATGGTATTATAATGGGTGCCCTGAAGAGAAATGGATGCTTATCGGCTGGCTTTATCAGTTGGTGTTTGGACCACTGTCAGGGCTTAAGATTACTGCCAATGCAAGACAATTATTGACAAGGGAGTTCCCATGATGGCCTCAGGTATGGTCATTATGCATGGCTGCTTTGATATATCTATAGACACTATAGAAAGACCTACGCTTTAATTACAGTATTTTGAGCCACCTGACGGAATCTTGGCAATAAGATAATGTTCACAAAGTGCTAATTAACAGAACAGATCTCAAAGCAATGGCAAGACATCAAACTCATATTTGTCGTGCATACCATAACACTTGTCTTATACTTCTCTATGCTGGATTATTTTGGAAGGCAATTTTGCAGGGCAATAGTATGTAGACATTGGGTGCAAATCGTTTCTGAAAGAAGCAGAATTCCATTCAAAATATCTCATTATGAAGGGTAGAAACACAGGGGGAAAAAATAACATCCACAGTTGCATTCCCTTCGGATCTATATGCCCTCTTTCAGGGATTTGTTGATGTTATTACCCTGCAAGTACTATGGTTTGGCATTCACAAGGGGCCATTCAGAGCCACCCTGTATAGATAGCGTTCCATCCATGGCTCATGAGCCGTTTCGATTGCATTTTTGACTGCTTACATCAGTCCCCTTCCACCCATCAGTGAGGATATTATACGTTTTACTGCAGTTGTTAATTCAGTTCCACTTAATTCACCTCACAGCCAACCAGTCTGCCCACTCACACCGAAAATAGTCTTGCAATTTCTCATCAGTGACTAATGATCTGCAATGGAGCCGCATTAATTCAGAACTCACTGATACCTTATTTTGTTCTTCCTGACATGGAGAAAGACAAACAACACTTAGAACATCTTCTGGTGGTTGATGGATGAAGTAAGTTACTCCCAACATTATTCATCATTCTTAGAAGTTGGTAAACTGTGGGACTGTAGCAATGCAAATTTGTATGTTCACATCTTTGAAGTTGTACTTCTTGTTTCTTCCCACTAAGATTAAACACTTGAAATAACGAGAGAGAGAGAGAGAGAGAGAGAGAGAGAGAGAGAGAACTCAAGAGCTCCTTATACCACAGAGAGAGATGCTGACAGACAAAGTAAAGGACTGACTTCTTGAAAAGTCCATGAAACCTTTTAGAGAGAACAGATTGGGAGCGGGAACCATGTCTGGACGCATGGCCACACTGATAACAAGCTATTCTGCCTTAGCTGAATGAGAAACTGAAAGGAGAGGGTGGAAAAAGGCATGTGGCGGTGTGAATGCCCAGCTACCCTCCCTAAGTTCTCTTATTCAACGGTAGATTGAGTTGTGTGCCCGGAAGGTCGGTGTGGAATGGAATGGCAGGGCAGGGCAGAGGAAAGAGTCACTAGCAAAGCCAACCTGAATTGCCCTGTCTTTGGGTACCTGTGCTACAGAGCAATATTGACTTAACCGCTGTACCAGAAACAAACAGTGCGAGATAAAAGCATTAGTTCCACTTCCCTGACAGAATTCCCACTCTTGCTTCAGAGAGAGGCTAGACACTGAGACTGACTTTACCACAGTAGGCATTTTAAACCCCAGACATGCCACTAAGTAAGTTAAATCCTTATTGTGACCATTAATACAGTTCCTTTTTTGGGGTGCTGTGGATAGATTAGGTCGTGTGGAAATGAAGTGGCATACCAACTGGCTGGAATTCAATCACAATACATTTTTTGAAAATTGCATACAAAAGTGAATTATACATACGTAGATGAAATATTTTAAATATATATTTTTAGGGATAAGTATTTTATTGGATTTGTCATGTGAAAATGTCATAGACTCTCGTAGAAGACTAACATTTGAAATATTTTATGGTACGCAAACGTCAACATATTTTAGGTAAAAATGGATTTCCCTCTGTTTTTTTTCCACACAAAAAAGAAGGCCAAATCCAACTAAATAATGCATGTTGTATGCATGTTATTCACTAAATAATAAAATAAAAAGTACACATTCGTATGAAATTTGGGCAGCAAAACCAAAACCAATAAAAAACTAAATATAATTAAATATAGTATTGGTACAATTAATAATCCATTTGAATGAATTTGACAACTTACATTTCATAACACATTGGTCCTATAAGATTCTGTCTCACTCATAAAGAAAGCATCCCTATGTATGCATGGGCAGCGCCATTGAGGCAATCTCCATTTTGAAGTAGTCCATTTTTCTTCATGATCGGCTGATCCCTCCTGATGACTCCAACATGGCCACCAGGAGGGATCAGCCAATGAAGTTAGAAGTCCCACCCAGTTGACTACATTAAAATGGTGGAATCCCTTAATGGCGTTGCTATGCTAATACAGCCTTTTGGCAACTAGAGGCCTCTGTCATTCTCTATGGTCTCACCTTGCGGTCCTCCATTTTTCATGGCAGCCATTTTGTTCCCCTCCCAGTGTGCTTGGTTGCAGTCATGATTTATGCTTGTACTAGCATGTTTATGCCCATCCATTACTACGTGTTTCTAGGGGAAGTGCTGGCCTGAAATATTAACAAAGCAGGCCTTTGCATATCGCCCTGGATGCAGAAGATTTATTTGAATCTCGAATACTACTGTTATCAGGTATACTGTATATACATGTATTGAGTAAACTGAATAAAAACATAATGACGTCAGTGTTGGTGAATCCCAATCCAATCTCTCAGCCCTACCAGCTCAATCGGAAGGCACGTCTCACGTGTTGCTGACAAAACTCTGAGGGTTACTTCATGAACGGCGTGGCGAGGGGATAAAATAAACCCATCAACTTCGGGACATGACTTGAATGATACAATTAATGTTCCACATATAAATAATGAAAACGAGCATGGAATTTGAATGACATTAACATTTCCCCTGTCGTTTTACAAGACATAAACCTCAGTATCCGTTAAACATTTCAGAGAAATGTCAAATGTTACATGTATCAAGTTTCAAAATCAGACACAAACAAATTCAGGTGGCTCTTAACTAGGCACCCAGTTACAATCTTTTGTGTAAAATAATGCGGTGCGTTATGGAATAACCCTTTGCTCTGATGCCGGCAGTCTAGCTGACTCAGTCAAAGTGGCTATTGGAGGGTCTATTTAGCCCCTACACCCTCCATCATTTTCACTCCCTCGCCTTTGGGACACTTGTGCGTACGGTGTCTACGTTTGCGTGAAGGTGGAAATTGAGGGGCTAGGGGATGGGGGTGATCTGGGATTCAGCCTCTGTCTGCACTTTCCTCAAACGTATTCTCAACATGGCATGTCCTCATATTGTGATGTGTCAATGTTGAAGTTGAATTTGAAAAGAAATGACATGAAAAATATTGAGAGGAACAGTTGAATGAAAGTGAAAACACTACCATGAATGAAAGTTCAATATTTATGTTCAAAGCTGCTGGATGGAACCATGTTTAAACACATTCAAATTCTGTGTTTAAAATGAACATGAACCTACAAACTGAAATTGTATCTTTTAAATGTTCACCATGTTGAAAACAGTCAAGAAAATCTAAAAGCTGTGAGACCATCAAAGGAAAATGTCACCTGGTGCACAAGAATACATATAGGAATCTACACAGTTCACAATGTCAGTACTACTTCAACCTTAGTGTAGAAACATAGATTGGTCGTCCTTCAGCTTCTCAATTGGGATGAGTTTTAGAGGCCTTGTTCTTTATGGTCAGCCAGTTAAGGTCAGTCATTATTATGCACAATCTTCTCAAATTAAATCCTGCACTCCAACACAGCAGACATAGTTGCTCTGTGAACTGTTTGTGTGCCTCAAAGCGGATATTTGCTGGCAATTATGAGTTGGCGTGTCACCAAGCATGCACAACGAAAAGTTAAAAAACAATATTGATACAATAGAAAATGTAACCTCTACTCTGAACACATCTCTTCTGTTTTATGTGGGAGCCGAGAAGATATGAATGGTAGACCTACCAGCTTGTATGTACTGTATGTGAGTTTATGTCTCAAGACAATGAAATAATGATCAAGTCTGTGCACACAAAGGAGGCACCAATGTCCTTGAAGTATGCTCACCAATGAATATATGACTTTCACATTAATTCAGCAAATACCACCAGTTTCTTTTAATTGCACAGCCAAAAATGCATACAAGTTGCTGTAATAATATAAATGGTCAAATTATGAACAATAACGTGGATGCACATGATTTTGCTGATTATTAAAAGGGATGAGGGCAATTCCACGATAATGGAATTGAGTTGAGACGCAGATTTCTCACTTAAAATGTGCACCAAATGAAAATATGGATTTAGATGTTTAACAGACCACTGAGTGCTGACGTCGTTTCCTGTCACAACTTGTCGACTTGTTTAGGTGCTGCTGTGTGTTGCTGTTGCTGCCGTTACTTTGCTACCTGGCAACTTTATGGTTTTTAATTGCCATTTTATATTTAAATTTTTTCCCTCACTTGACTTTTTTCAATTAACTTTTTCATCCCAGACGCATTATCTGGAAATGGTTCTACAAGACCTCCACCAGCCGGAGCTAAGTAGTAACATTAATATTATGCCTTCTAATTGCAGTCGCTGTACTCAAAATATACAGGAGAACGATTGCTTTATGGTGAGGATAGCCGTGCTGCAAGGCCAGCTTCAGTCTCAATCGTTAGGCAAGGGTAATTTAAAGTGTAGGAAAGGATAAAACAGCGTCTGTGCCACAACTAAGTACATATAGTTATATAAATCCCCTCGCACAGTCCCCGCAGCTGGACAATTTTCTCATTGCTTTTGGAAGGAAATGCTGTAGGAATGCTCAACCGGTGTCGTTCATTCAGCCACAGAAACTTTCAACCGGTTCTCCCCATTAAGCAACGAGTCGGAGTCAGGGGCCGAGCCTTCTCTGGTCTCTCTTCCACCCGTTACGGGGTCTGAGACGCCGAAGCCTCCCACCATTAGCTCTAACAAATTGAAAACCCTAGTCATTGGTGAGGGGACAGGGTTACCAACGTTACGGCTAATCTGAAGATGGTGCTGGCTAAGGCTAAAACTGGTGAGTGTAGAGAGTATAGGGATATTGTTATCCACGTCGCCACCAACAATGTTAGGATGAAAGAGTCAGAGGTTACCAAGTGCAACATAGCCTCAGCGTGTCAATCAGCTAGAAAGATGTGTCGGCATCGAGTAATTGTCTCTGGCCCCCTCCCAGTTAGAGGGATTGATAAGCTCTACAGCAGAGTCTCAAGACTCAATCGCTGGTTGAAAACTGTTTTCTGATCCTCCCAAAAGATAGAATTAGTAGATAATTGGCCCTCTTTCTGGGACTCACCCACAAATAGGACCAAGCCTGGCCTGCTGAGGAATGACAGACTCCATCCTAGCTGGAGGGGTGCTTTCATCTTATCTATGACCATAGACAGGGCTCTAACTCCTCTAGCTCCACAATGAGATAGGGTGCAGGCCAGGCAGCAAGCTGTTCGCCAGCCTGCCAGTATAGTGGAGTACGCCACTAGCACAGTCAGTGTAGTCAGCTCAGCTATCCCCATTGAGACCATGTCTGTGCCTCGATCTTGGTTGGGCAAAACTAAACATGGCAGTGTACACTTTAACAATCTCACAGGAATAAAGACCTCCTCCATTCGTGTCATTATTGAAAGAGATTGTGATATCTCACATCTCGAAATAGGGCTACTTAAAGTTGGATCCCTCACTTCCAAGTCAGTTATAGTCAATTAACTAATCACTGATCATAATCGTAATGTGATTGGCCTGACTGAAATACGGCTTAAGCCTCATGAATTTTGTTAAATGAGGCATCTCCTCCTGGTTACACTAGTGACCATATCCCCCGTGCATCTCGCAAAGGCAGAGGTGTTGCTAACATTTACGATAACAAATTTCAATTTCAGCTTTTTCGTCTTTTGAGCTTCTAGTCATGAAATCTATGCAGCCTACTAAGTCACTTTTATAACTACTGTTTACAGGCCTCCTGGGCTGTATACAGAGTTCCTCACTGAGTTCCCTGAATTCCTATCGGACCTTGTAATCATGGCAGATAATATTCAAATTTTTGGTGACTTTATTATTGAAATGGAAAAGTCCACAGACCCACTTCAAAAGGTTTTCGGAGCCATCATCGACTCAGTGGGTTTTGTCCAGCATGTCTCCGGACCTACTCACTGCCACAGTCATACTCTGGATCTAGTTTTGTCCCGTGGAATAAATATTGTGGATCTTAATGTTTTTCCTGATAATCCTGGACTGTCGGACCACCATTTTATTACGTTTGCAATCGCAACAAATAATCTGCTCAGACCCCAACCAAGGATCATCAATAGCCGTGCTATAAATTCTCAGACAACCCAAAGATTCCTAGGTGCCCTTCCAGACTCCCTTCACCTACCCAAGGACATCAGAGTGCAACAATCGGTTAAGCACCTAACTGAGGAACTTAATTTAACCTTGCGTAATACCCTAGATGGAGTCGCACCCCTAAAAACAAAAAAACATTTTTCATTAGAAACTAGCTCCCTGGTATAAAGAAAATACCTGAGCCCTGAGGCAAACGGAAATTAAGCTACACCAAACTGGAAGTCTTCCGATTAGCCTGGAAAGACAGTACCGTGTAGTATCGAAGAGCTGCTGCTCGATAATCCTATTTTTCCAACATAATTGAGGAGAATAAGAACAATCCTACATTTTATTTTTGATAGTCGCAAAGCTAAATGAATAGCAGCATTCCCCAAGAGAGGATGGCTTCCACTTCAGCAGTGATAAAGTGCAGTTGTCCTGAGTCTGCACAACACTGCCAGGACCTAGGATCAAGGGAGACACTCAAGTTTTTTAATAGTATATCTCTTGACACATTGATGAAAATAGTCATGGCCTCTAAACATTCAAGCTACATACTGGACCCTATTTCAACTAAACTACTGAAAGAGCTGCTTCCTGTGCTTGGTCCTCCTATGTTGAACATAATAAACAGCTCCCTATCCCACCGAATGTGTACTAAACTCACTAAAAGTGGCAGTAATAAAGCCTATCTTGAAAAAGCCAAACATTGACCCAGAAAATATGAAAAATATCGCCTATATCAAATCTCCCATTCCTCTCAAAACATTTTGAAAAAGCTGTTGTGCAGCAACTCACTGTCTTCCTGAAGACTAACAAAGTATACGAAATGCTTCAATCTGGTTTTAGACCACATAATTACACTGAGACTGCACTTGTGAAGGTGGTAAATCACCATTTAATGGCATGAGACCAAGGCTCTGCATCTGTCCTCGTGTTCCTAAACCTTAGTGGTGCTTTTGATACCATCGATCAACACATTATTTTGAAGAGATTGGAAACCCAAATTGGTCTACACGGACAAGTTCTGGCCTGGTTTAAGATCTTATCTGTCGGAAAGATATCAGTTTGTCTCTGTGGATGGTTTGTTATCTGACAAATATCAGTGTTTCTCAAGGTTCCGTATTTGGACCTCTATTGTTTTCACTATATATTTTACCTCTTGGTCATGTCATTTGGAAACATGCGGACGATACACACCTGTACATTTCGATGAAACATGGTGAAGCCCCAAAATTGCCCTCCCTGGAAGCAAGTGTTCAAATCAAATCAAAGTGTATTTGTCACGTGAGCCGAATACAACAGGTATACAGTGAAATGCTTACTTATAGGCTCTAACCAATAGTGCGGAGAAAAAAAAGTATGTGTGTGTGCGTGCATGTAGGTAAGAAAATAAATAAAACAACTGTCACTCCCTGACCTGATTATTCTTTGTTTTCTTTATATATTTTGGTTAGGTCAGGGTGTGACTTGGGTGATGTATGTGTTTTTGGACTGTCTAGGGGTTTTGTAGTTTTATGGGGTTGTTTACCATCTAGGTGTTTATGTATGTCTATGGTTGCCTAGATTTTTTTTTTTTTTTTTTTCACCTTTATTTAACCAGGTAGGCTAGTTGAGAACAGGTTCTCATTTGCAACTGCGACCTGGCCAAGATAAAGCATAGCAGTGTGAACAGACAACACAGAGTTACACATGGAGTAAACAATTAACAAGTCAATAACACAGAGAAAAAAAGGGGAGTCTATATACAATGTGTGCAAAAGGCATGAGGAGGTAGGCGAATAATTACAATATTGCAGATTAACACTGAAGTGATAAATGATCATGTACAGGTAGAGATATTGGTGTGCAAAAGAGCATAAAAGTAAATAAATAAAAACTGTGGGGATGAGGTAGGTGAAAATGGGTGTGCTATTTACCAATAATTATGTACAGCTGCAGCGATCGGTTAGCTGCTCAGCTAGCTGATGTTTGAAGTTGGTGAGGGAGAAGTCTCCAACTTCAGCGATTTTTGCAATTCGTTCCAGTCACAGGCAGCAGAGTACTGGAACGAAAGGCGGCCGAATGAGGTGTTGGCTTTAGGGATGATCAATGAGATACACCTGCTGGAGCGTGTGCTACGGATGGGTGTTGCCATCGTGACCAGTGAGCTGAGATAAGGCGGAGCTTTGCCTAGCATGGCCTTGTAGATGACCTGAAGCCAGTGGGTCTGGCGACGAATAGGTAGCGAGGGCCAGCCGACTAGAGCATACAAGTCGCAGTGGTGGGTAGTATAAGGTGCTTTAGTGACAAAACGGATGGCACTGTGATAAACTGCATCCAGTTCGCTGAGTAGAGTGTTGGAAGCAATTTTGTAGATGACGTCGCCGAAGTCGAGGATCGGTAGGATAGTCAGTTTTACTAGGGTAAGCTTGGCAGCGTGAGTGAAGGAGGCTTTGTTGCGGAATAGAAAGCCGATTCTTGATTTGATTTTCGATTGGAGATGTTTGATATGGGTCTGGAAGGAGAGTTTGCAGTCTAGCCAGACACCTAGGTACTTATAGGTGTCCACATATTCAAGGTCGGAGCCATCCAGTATGGTGATGCTAGTCGGGCATGCGGGTGCAGGCAGCGATCGGTTGAAAAGCATGCATTTGGTTTTACTAGCGTTTAAGAGCAGTTGGAGGCCACGGAAGGAGTGTTGTATGGCATTGAAGCTCGATTGGAGGTTAGATAGCACAGTGTCCAATGACGGGCCGAAAGTGTATACAATGGTGTCGTCTGCGTAGAGGTGGATCAGGGAATCGCCCGCAGCAAGAGCAACATCATTGATATATACAGAGAAAAGAGTCGGCCCGAGAATTGAACCCTGTGGCACCCCCATAGAGACTGCCAGAGGATCGGACAACATGCCCTCCGATTTGACACACTGAACTCTGTCTGCAAAGTAATTGGTGAACCAGGCAAGGCAGTCATCCGAAAAACCGAGGCTACTGAGTCTGCCGATAAGAATATGGTGATTGACAGAGTCAAAAGCCTTGGCAAGGTCGATGAAGACGGCTGCACAGTACTGTCTTTTATCGATGGCAGTTATGATGTCGTTTAGTACCTTGAGTGTGGCTGAGGTGCACCCGTGACCGGCTCGGAAACCGGATTGCATAGCGGAGAATGTACGGTGGGATTCGAGATGGTCAGTCACCTGTTTGTTGACTTTGCTTTCGAAGACCTTAGATAGGCAGGGCAGGATGGATATAGGTCTGTAACAGTTTGGGTCCAGGGTGTCACCCCCTTTGAAGAGGGGGATGACTGCGGCAGCTTTCCAGTCCTTGGGGATCTCAGACGATATGAAAGAGAGATTGAACAGGCTGGTAATAGGGGTTGCGACAATGGCGGCGGATAGTTTCAGAAATAGAGGGTCCAGATTGTCAAGCCCAGCTGATTTATACGGGTCCAGGTTTTGCAGCTCTTTCAGAACATCTGCTATCTGGATTTGGGTAAAGGAGAACCTGGAGAGGCTTGGGCGAGGAGCTGCGGGGGGGCCGGGGCTGTTGGCCGAGGTAGGAGTAGCCAGGCAGAAGGCATGGCCAGCCGTTGAGAAATGCTTGTTGAAGTTTTCGATAATTAGAGGCAGCTGTTTATCGTTGTCTCTGATTGGGAACCATATTTAGGCAGCCATCTTCTTTGGGTATTTCGTGGGTTATTGTCTGTCTAGTTGCCTGTACGTTGGTAGTATAGCATCACGTTGTTTTTGTAGTTTGTTTGGTGTCCATCTTCATTAAAATATAACATGTAACATATAACACAATTCACTATGCGCCATGATCTTCTCACTACGACGAACGTGACAACAACAGTAAAAAGACATTTGAAAATAAGAGTAGCAAGGCTACATACAGACACCGGTTAGTCAGGCTTATTGAGGTAGTATGTACATGTGGGTATGGTTAAAGTGACTATGCATATATGATGGAACAGAGAGTAGCAGTAGTGTAAAACGAGGGGTTGGCGGGTGGTGGGACGCAATGCAGATAGCCTGTTCAGCCAATGTGCTGGAGCACTGGTTGGTAGGGCCAAATGAGGTTGTATGTATATGAATGTATAGTTAAATTGACTATGCATATAAGATAAACAGAGAGTAGCAGCAGCGTAAAATAGGGTTGGAGGGGGGGGGTTGCACACAATGCAAATAGTCTGGGTAACCATTTGGTTACCTGCTCAGGGGTCTTATGTCTTGGGGGTAAAAACTTTTGAGAGGCCTTTTTGTCCTAGACTTGGCACTCTGGTATTGCTTACATTGCGGGAGTAGAGAGAACAGTGTATGACTGGGGTGGCTGGGGTCAATGACAATTTTCAGGGGCTTCCTCTGTAGCTCAGTTGGTAGAGCATGGCGCTTGTAACGCCAGGGTAGTGGGTTCGATCCCCGGGACCACCCATATGTAGAATGTATGCACACATGACTGTAAGTCGCTTTGGATAAAAGCGTCTGCTAAATGGCATATATTAGAGGTCCTGGATGGCAGGCAGCTTTGCCCCAGTGATGTACTGGACCGTACGCACTACCCTCTGAAGTGCTTTGCCTTCGGAGGCAGAGCAATTGACGTACCATGCAGTGATGCAACCGGCCAGGATGCTCTCGATGTTGCAGCTGTATAACCTTTTGAGGATCTGAGGACCCATGCCAAATCTTTTTAGTTTCCTGAGGGGGAATAGGCTTTGTCGTGCCCTCTTCACGACTGTCTTGGTGTGTTTGGACCATTCTAGTTTGTTGTTGATGTGGACACCAAGGAATTTGAAGCTCTCAACCTGCTCCACTACAGCCCCGTCGATGATAATGGGGACGTGCTCCTTTTCCTGTAGTCCACAATCATCTCCTTGGTCTTTGTTATGTTGAGGGACAGGTTGTTATTCTGGCACCACCTGGCCAGGTCTCTGAACTCCTCCCTATAGGCTGTCTCGTTGTTGTTGGTGAACAGGCCTACCACTGTTGTGTCGTCTGCAAATTTCATGATGGTGTTGGATTCGTGCCTGGCCATGCAGTCGTGGGTGAACAGGGAGTACAGGAGGGGACTGAGCACGCACCCCTGGGGAGCTCCATTGTTGAGGATCAGTGTGGCAGATATGTTGCTACCTACCCTCACCACCTGGGGGTGGCCCATGCAGAGGGGGTTGTTTAGTTTCAGGTTCCTTAGCTTAGTGATGAGCTTTGAGGGTACTATGGTGTTGATTGCTGAGCTGTAGTCAATGAATTGCATTCTCACATAGATGTTCCTTTTGTCCAGGTGAGAAAGAGCAGTGTGGCGTGCAATAGAGATTGAATCATCTGTGGATCTGTTTGGGCGGTATTCAAATTGTTGTGGTTCTAGGATTTTATTATAACTGTATTGCCCAATATTTTCTTGATATTTTCTAGCTAGCTAGACTAAAATGAATTCCTAACATGTAGCCTACCTATCCATACTGTAGATCCTCATACTACTACTGCTGTAGACAAAGATCCCAACGTGTGTCTACTACATGAAGTAGAAACAGTTGTCATTGGAGATGTGGCAGTTATTTTGGAACAGCACCAGCATAACTAGACCATTTTTTAATTATAAAGTTAGGCACATGATGACTTAGACACACTTAAATACGTATTGTGTTTGATATGTATACTATCAAGTGTTTTCTGTCAGTAGTAGATTTTTAGTATGGTAATCTTTGTAGGAGCAAACATTAAACCCAAAATTCCCTTTGTTTACTCACTTCCTAGTGTCTAGAGAGCCTTAGGTAGACATAATCTCAGCAGAAAGCTGTCAGACAGACTCTGATGCAGAGGAGAGCAGGGAGGAGAAAGTGGAGTTAAGTAGTAGCAGCAGTGCCACTGAAGGAGTGACAGAAGAGACTGAACAAGCATGTAATAAGGGAAAGGAAGAGTATGGACAGATTCGAAGTGAGGAAGATGAGGTTTTAGATGATCCAGCACTGTGGCCAGAGAAGGCAATCTTCCTGCTCACTTTCTGGGTAAAGGTTTTGCAGTGTATTGAGAATAGAAGCATAACAGGCTGAATTCACGGCTCGCGTCGCGTGCGCAAGCATTGCAAAATAAATGTAGAAATCTATATTATTCAATTATTGCAACTACACTGCTCGCGCGCACCAACGAGCGTCTGCGTTGCCAAGGGCTAAACTAGAAGTTAGTTCTATTTGTGATGCAGATCGCGCTGCAAGTCCTGCCTCTCCCTTCTCCTCATTGGTTATACTCATGTGGGTGACTGAAAGACGAACGAGGTCAGTGGCAGTAATGCATCTAATTCTGAATGTTGCCAATCGCAATATAAAGTCAAGAGAAGAAAAGCCTGGAAGGAGGAGAGATGACTAGAAATGATTCGGTGGACCGTTTTACGTGTGGATTGGCGGAGTAGAGGACCTTGTACATTTCATGAATTGAATTGAAAACCAGTTAGCTAGAAAATTAAACTTTAAAGACATTAAACATGAGTTTGCTCACAAGAAGGCTCAACGTTGGGCTATTGGTGCAGTGTAACCTCTGAGTTGTGTTTACAGGGAACAAACACAAGGACATATGCCTTAACCTGTTCTACCCAAGCCTGCCCGGGGATGGGAAAAATACTGTTTCAGAGTTTATCTCCCGTTGAACTTACTCAGGAATCCCCACATAATGTCTTGACATTACAGTTGTAGTTTCACAGATGCATGTTCTCTGTATGTAGTCCACATAGTCCAGGATTTTTTATTTATTTTGAATATGTTATTTAGACATATATTTAGGAATTATGCATAGGGAGGAAGAGGGTTAGCCTTGTTTATAATAATTTGTAATACATTATTTAATCTGAAACATTGGTAATTTCTTCATTAAATCTGACTACAATACCATGTATAAAAAAATAAGTCACCAATTAGTGTAGTTATTTATAATAAAGCATCATAAAAATCTCATGACATAGACAGCTGTTAACATTAGAGCCCAAAAATGTTTGCAATACTGTTAATATGGGCAAAGGATGAAGGTGGAAACTAGAATCTGCACAATTGTAGAATAGAGCAGCAGAAGCTTATAGTTGGTACATTTAACAACACATATTATTCACTACATTATTTTAATCTAAAACATTCTGATTTCTATTTTAGGGGCCCGTTAGTTTTTTTTTCATGCGGCCCCAAAATTCTGGCAACGCCCGTGCATAGACGTCTATGGTTGTACAAGTTTGGACATCAAAGTACAGTACAGTAGAGCGCAGTAGCGTACAGTAGAGTAGATTACAGTACAAAACATGACAGTAGAGTACAGTTAAGTATAGTTCAACTGTAGTGTGCTCTACTCTACTTTACAGTACTGTATTCTATTTTACTGTACTCTACTCTACTGTACTGAACTATACTCTACTTTTCCTTACTGTACTTTACTGTGCTGTACTGTCCAAGCTTGTGGAACCAGCTGTGGTTTGTGACTACTAATATTTCCCATTACAGACAATTCAATGCAGAAATTCTGTTAACGGTTTTTCGGGAAATTATGTTCCTGATCTGGTAAACAAAATGTATATCAGTAGAAATACTAATTCATTGATATGTTTACCTACCTTTTAATTGTCACTTCTGTGAAGGGGGAGAAATGTGAAAATATCTTAAAGATACAGTATGTGGGATTTTGACAACAGAATTTTAAGGCACAAGGCAATTTTTCTTCAATTTACAGAAGGCAGAAATATATCCAAACTAAATAATGTGTTGATATTAGTTTTCATGGGTCGTTACTTCAATATTGTGTTTTGATGTAACATTTAAGGCTTTTTCTGGTAAATGTTTTCGAAGACCTCTTCTCTTCGACTAGAAATCAAAGCCTTTGCTTCTTTAAAATAATGTGGATAGAAAATGGATATATGCCTTAATTTATAGACTCATATCTTTCATTTCACACCCAATTTGACATTCTCTTTTGAACTTCACATGTTGGTGCTCATGGGTACTTTTACATGGAAATTACCTTAATGTAACATTAATGTACAATAATACCAGGAAGTGAGCAAGCTTTCCCCACAAGCACAATGTTCAACTCAGAGAAAGAATTGTGTAACGGTCATCGTTGCATGAAGAAGTGGACCACAGCGCAGCATGGTAAGTGTTCATGATTTATTAATAGGACTGAACACTGAATAACAAAAAGAACGAACGAAACCTAAACAATGCTGTCTGGTGCAGACACAAAAACAGAAAACAACTACCCACAAGACACAGGTGGGAAAAGGGTACCTAAGTATGGCTCTCAATCAGAGACAACGATAGACAGCTGCCTCTGATTGAGAACCACACCCGGCCAAACACACAGAAATAGAACACAAAAACATAGAATGCCCATCCCAACTCACGCCCTGACCAAACCAAAATAGAGACATAAAAAGGATATCTAAGGTCGGGGCATGACAAATTGTCTTAAATAACATTGAAAAACTACATTAGTTTGGTTGAGTCACTCAATCAAATTTGAAATTATAAGTGGACCAACATCTACTTTCGTATTGATGTTTGTCATTCATAGCGACTTGCAGTAAATTGTTCACCACCAATCAATGGTGATTCTGAATAGCGTCTGGGGTGCTTTTTATGTGTGTGTAGCTGAAGGGCGCTAGTGACTAATTGGCCTCTGTTGGGTGTGTTTAGTTAATCTAAAACACTAGGGAAAGCTTTTAAACCATGGCTTTGGGATTATGATATGGGATTATGATATGGATTAAAAAGTTCCTTCAGGCAATGGAGGCTACATTTCTGTCTTCACACTAAGGGTGAAAGCATTACACTGCACTTACACTGCACTTCAAAACAATTTAGATTGAAGTTAATTTTGTTGGTCTCATTATGTTCTTCATTGGAAGAATATTGATTAAGGGATTGCCAATAGCATGTAACAAACTTGACTAAACCATAATCTTGTAAGAAATAAAATATTTGGGAATTTGGTCAGTACATAAAAATCATATGGATCAACATAAGCAGCAAAAAAAATGATTAAATCAACAACAAATGAATAGACTTGTCATAACTGTCATGTTCTGTCCATCGTTCGTATGTGTTTTCCTTGTTTTAGTTTTGGTCAGGACGTGAGCTGGGTGGGCATTCTATGTTGTGTGTCTGGTTTGTCTATTTCTATGTTTGGCCTGATATGGTTCTCAATCAGAGGCAGGTGTTAGTCATTGTCTCTGATTGGGAACCATATTTAGGTAACCTGTTTTGTGTTGGGTTTTGTGGTTGATTGTTCCTGTCTCTGTGTTTTGCACCAGATAAGGCTGTTTTTGGTTTTCCACGTTCATTGTTTTATAGTGTTCATGTTTATCCGTTTTTGATTAAACATGAGTCAATATAACCACGCTGCGTTTTGGTCCTCCTCTACTTCACCACAGGAAAACCCTAACAATAACCAACCGTCCAAAGAGAAAATCTACAATATCATTTAAAACTGCATGCTGCTTTCATAACCAAGAGGGAAGGTGGTAATTACCAGTTTTGAAGTTGTAATGCGTTCACATGCTTTGAACTCATTTGTGAAACCCAGGTTGGATAATGGTCAACAAGCTGCATCAACCATAAACTAAAAGTACAAGTTGTCATACTTGTAAACACAGTGTTCAAAACCCATATTCATAGATTGCTTTTAATAAATGTTTTGTTTTTACATTAACTCCCATTATCGAGGTAATTTCCTTAGTAGGTGACATCAGAGGTCAGCATGTGTGAGGAGTTGGAGCTCATGCCGTGTTCAAGACATCTAGGAAATTCTGAAATGTTTAACTTGGAAACTCATAAAAGAGGAGCTCTGAGAATTGCAAAGTATCAGAATTAACCAGTAGAAAGGTTCTGAGTTGTTTTTGAGATGTCTTGAAAATAACATCTGGGATGATAGATGATTTTCTCCGCAAGTAATTATGAGTTGGAAAGGCGTGAAAATATATTTTGCCCAGTAATGTGGTAAATACCACCTTCCCACTTGGCTATGAACACCGCATTAGTCATACCTTAGTCATGGTCCAGTTTCCCAAAAGCATCTTAAGGCTAAGCTCATTGTAAGAAGCATCTTTATGTCTCCGAGCTGTTTCCCAAAACCATCATTACTAAAGTTCCACATGAAAACACTCCCTACTGCCTCAGACCACTCCTAGAAAGGCTATGTGGGTTGTTAGATATTTTGCCCTTCCACGCCACTCTATACACAGAAGAGCCCCGCTAAACCTAGGATCAACATGTTGATCTGTCTGTTACCACTGGTAACTTTAGCAAGAAGTTGACTACAAAATACAAAGTTGCCAATGTCTTTGCAATTGTAACCTCGCCCCCAAGCTATTGCACACAGCGCTTATAATCTTGGGATATCAACCACTCAAAGTTGACCTTAGTGGGAGTGACCATATAATTTTATGGATGTGACCTACTGAGTAAACTCTTTGTAATTTCATTTTAGCATGGCTCTGTGCTTGTGTCGTGCTAGTGTACAAGGGAGGGTTAGAGGGAAGGTGTTGTGGGAGATAATTGGTTGGTAGATTAAGCCGATGAAGCAAATGTTTATGTGCTAGGAGTTTCTCCCGGCTCTCTGTATTGGCTAACGAGGCCAAGTTTGACGTTCCAGACTCTTTGCGCATTTGGGAACGGGATGATTTAAATTGTTACAAACAAGCGAAGGATTTTAAAAAATGCTTTAAAAATAAACCAAGACAACTGCATTGACAAATTCATAAAGTAGACTACATAGGCCTAGATATCTATTTCAATCAAATGTAAATCAATTTGATGTTCATTCATTGAGTTCTATTGTGCTAGTTGTTGACTGTTTCATTTTTGCCTCAATATATTCAATATATTCATAGAATATATTGGAATATATTGGAATATACATGGAATATATTGGAATATATTGGAATATACATGGAATATATTGAGGCAAAAAGTGATGTACCAAAATGAACAAAGTGCAGGAATCAACACAATTGCGCATGAATGAAGCATTCTCAGTAGGATAAGCCTAGTATGCTAATATTTGTTGCTTACTTTATTCACTTTTACTAAACAGTATGTTCTAAAAAGTCTGTAGTACGATAAGTACAAAGTATGCAGTTTTAGTAAATAGTAGGCAAGCCAGATTTGGGACACGCCATAGTCTTGACCAAATACACACCGTAACAAATTATTTTCATAGATTCATTATTTATTTTATTTTAGGGGCAATGTTTCATTTCATGATCACTTTACACTTTCATGGTATCGCGTTTTACAAGCTTACAGGCATTCTGAATGTTGTTTTAATGATTAGCCTACTTCTGAAATGTTCAACATGATTTCTCATGGACATTGTGTGAAATTGTGCCATGTTCCGTAACAACATAGAAACCACATTGTACTTCAAGAGGGAATTAGCAGAATGCCTATAAGAAATGAGTCGGAATTTGTTACATTTAAATCAGGCAAGGTAATTAACATAATTAGTCTCTATTTGTCGAGTGAGTCATTTAAATCTGTACCCTGTTGTAATACACATTCCATTATTATTTTAAAACCGAGTAAAATCTCAAATATGTATGCACAATGCGCCTCGCATAAATCTAATGGAAAGTCATTGTATTATCATCTAATACATATTACTGGTAAACATGAATACATTATGTCCCTCAGAGCTCTTCCTCTTAGCATATTATCTGAGCAATGGCTAAAACATTATGACGTATGAATGGAGCGATTTGTTTGGGGGGTTGGGTTGGACTCCTGATCCTTCGTCGATGTAAAAACACACGTGCAGCATTCCAAGGGTGTATTCAAGACGCTCAAAAATGTGTTCTTGGAGGGGTAAATAAAACAGTACATTCTGCAAAAATGTCCAACAGTTGTTTGTTTTATTTCTTCGTCTAGTAAGGGTGGTGTGTGTCTCTGCAATCAACCGTTTAAATCATTTGCACACTGCTATTCATTAAACAAACACTCCTGTTGATAATTGTACAATCATTTGAAATAGTGACAAACATAATGACAACGTTCCACAGTAGAAAAAAAAGTCATATGAAGCATATTCACAACACACAACATCAAAGTAAAGCATCTGTGAGGAGTAATCAGCCTCAGATTGGAGTGAGTTAACCACTCTCTGGAGACATCAGCAATAATTATTTTTAGTCGGTTTCCAATTAACTGTTGGCTGATTACATGTTTAAATATTTCATATTCCTCCTTATCTATGTGCCTATGCCTCTTTTTCTAGACTTCACTCTTCATTTACCATTACTTTTTGCCAGTTTGTCCTGTCAAATAAGTGTCATCCTCTTTAATGATTGTGAGCGAACCTATTTGATTGTGTAATGCTTGTAAAGTACGCTTTCGTTACGTAGGGACGTAGTGAGAGTGTTGAACAAGAGAATGCAGCCACAACCTGGAGAAGTGGAGGAGCAGAAAAACAGCTGAACAAGAGAGAGGAAAGAGAAGATCAAAGGGCTTCTCCAGGAAACAGCAACTTCTCAAAGCCCTCGCCCTGTTTTGATGAGAGCTGTGTAATGGAATTGTGCACCGTCCATGTCTGCTCACTTTTGATATGAGGCTTAGATACTGTTATCGCTTCATCTCTTGGACACGTCATTGACAGATAATGCCTCTGTTTTTGGCTTATAGTGTGTTGTTTTCTGCTTTGGTAGTTAAAAATTTTTTTTGACCTATCTGGGATAAAGCCCTATACTCTTTTGTGTGGGTCCATTACAAGGTGGGATTATATTTAGCTTATCTAAACCTATTACCTAGGTTGAAGAATAAACAGCAAATTCATGTATATGACGCTACAAGCTGGGAAACCAGCATTTGGGTAGTTTCTCCCATTCTCTGCAGATCCTCTCAAGCTCTATCAGGTTGAATGGGGAGCGTCACTGCACAGCTATTTTCAGTTCTCTCCAGAGATGTTCGAAGGGTTTCAAGTCCGGGCTCTGGCTGCGCCACTCAAGGACATTCAGAGACTTGTCCCGAATCCACTCCTGCGTTGTCTTGGCTGTGTGCCAAGGTGAACCATCGCCCGAGTCTGAGGTCTTGAGCGCTCTGGAGTAGGTTTTCGTCAAGGATCTCTCTGTACTTTGTTCCGTTCATCTTTTCCTCGGTTTTGACTAGTTTCTCAGTCCCTGCCACTGAAAAACATCTCCACAGCATGATGTTGCCACCACCGTGCTTCACTGTAGGGATGGTGCCAGGTTTCCTCCATACGTGACGCTTGGTATTCAGGTCAAAAGTTCAATCTTGGTTTCATCAGACCAGATAATCTTGTTTCTCATGGTCTGAGAGTCCTTTAGGTTCCTTTTGACAAACTCTGTCATGTGCCTTTTACTGAGGAGTGGCTTCCGTCTGGCCGTTATAGCATAAAGGCCTGATTGGTGGATTACTGCAGAGATGGTTGTCCTTCTGGAAGGTTCTCCCATCTCAACAGAGGAACTCTAGAGCTCTATCAGCGTGACCATCGGGTTCTTGGTCACCGCCCTGGCCAAGGCCCTTCTCCTCTGACTGTTCAGTTTGGCCAGGTGGCCAGCTCTAGGAAAAGTCTTGGTGGTTCCCAACTTCTTTCATTTAAGAATGATGAGGCCACTGTGTTTTTGGAGACCTTTAATGCTGCAGTGGAAGGGTACCACATTTTTATGGTACCCTTCCCCAGATCTGTGGCTCTACACAATCCTGTCTCTGAGCTGATGCCTGAAAAAGACAGATCCTCAGGTGGGCGAGGCATGAGCATTGCTACACACACTCACACTCAGCACATACACTGCTGCTACAGCTCAGTCTATTATGTATCCTGTTGCCTAGTCACTTTACCCCTACCTACATGTATATAAAAACTCAGCAAAACAAGAATTGTCCCTTTTTCAGGACCCTGTCTTTCAAAGATAATTCGTAAAAATCCAAATAACTTCAAAGATCTTCATTGTTACGGGTTTTGCTAGTTCAATTAACCGTAAACAATTAATGAACATGCACTTATGGAACGGTTGTTTCGACACTAACAGCTTACAGACGGTAGGCAATTAGGGCCACAGTTATGAAAACTTAGGACACTAAAGAGGCCTTTCTACTGACTCTGAAAAACACCAAAAGAAAGATTCCCAGGGTCCCTGCTCATCTGCGTGTAGCAACACCTGCACAGGATGGGTACATCCGAACATCACACCTGCGGGACAGGTACAGGATGGTAACAACAACTACTCGAGTTACACCGGGAACGCACAATCCCTCCATCATTGCTCAGACTGTCCGCAATAGGCTGAGAGAGGCTGGGCTGAGGGCTTGTAGGCATGTTGTAAGGCAGGTCCTCTCGAGACACCACCGGCAACAACGTTGGCTATGGGCACAAACCCACCGTCGCTGGACCAGACAGGACTGGCAAAAAGTGTTCTTCACTGATGAGTTGCGGTTTTGTCTCACCAGGGGTGTTGGTCGGATTTGTGTTTATCGTCGAAGGAATGAGCATTACACAGAGGCCTGTACTCTGGATCGGGATCGATTTGGAGGTGGAGGGTCCCTCATGGTCTGGGGTGGTGTGTCACAGCATCATTGGACTGAGCTTGCTATCATTGCAGGCAATATCACGCTGTGCGTTACAGGGAAGACATCCTTACAGGGAAGACATCCATGTGGTACCCTTCCTGCAGGCTCATCCTGACATGACCCTCCAGCATTACAATGCCACCAGGCATACTGCTTGTTCTGTGCGTGATTTCCATTCCATTTCTCATTGCTGGAACTTCCTGTATATAGCTATGTTATTTTTACTTGTTACTGTTATTCACTGTGTATTTATTCCTTGTGTCACTATTTCAAATTTTTTATTGTATGTTTTTTATCTTTATCTTTATCTTTGCATTGTTGGAAAAGGACCCTTATGTTAGCGTTTCACTGTTAGTCTACACCTGTTGTTTACCGAAGCATGTCACAAATAAAATGCTATTTGATTTAAAAGGTGAGCAGAATACATAAAAAAGTTCTATTGCATTTCACTATTTATGCTGTGAATTTTCCTGATCAAGATCTAATCATTTCCTAGTGCTCTACCTGGGGTTTGGTAAAATGATTCATATGTGTAACGCTTCGTCGTCTGGGGAAGGAGAGGAGGACCAAGGTGCAGAGTGGTAAGTGTTCATATTTTACATATTTTAATGAACATTGAAAACAAAACAATAAACACCCAACGAACAGTCCTGTAAGGTGCAACACAACATTAAACAGAAAATAACCACCCACAAAACAATGGAAAACAGGCTCCCTAAATATGGTTCTCAATCAGGGACAACGATTGACAGCTGCCTCTGATTGAGAAGCATACCAGGTCAAACACAGAAATAGAAAATCATAGACAAACTAACATAGACAACCCACACAACTCACGCCCTGACCATACTAAAACAAAAGACAAAACAAAGGAAGTAAGGTCAGAACGTGACAGTACCTCCTCCAAAGGTGCGGACTCCGGCCGCAAAACCTGAACCTATAGGGGAGGGTCTGGGTAGGTGTCTGTCCACGGTGGCGGCTCTGGCGCGGGACGTGGACCCCACTCCACCATAGTCTTTCTCCGCCTCCTTAACCGCCTCCGTGAGCTCGTAAGAGCGCCGACCCTCGCCGCCGACCTCGGACTGGGGACCCAAGCCACGTTATTCTAATTAGACAAATTCTGCATATACTGTACTAGTACAAAATGGGCCAACCCTGAGTTGTTTGTTTGATTCCAAATAGACATCAAACATGCAAAAGGACAAGATAAGAGGATATCCTACATCAACAGAGTTCGTGGTAGAGCTTGCAGGTAATAACAAATTACATTTCAGTAGATCTTTTTATCTAGAGTGACTTTTTGGAGCAATTGGGATTAAATGCCTTGCTCAAGGGCACCAACAGTTTTTTTCAGGTAGCTGGCTCAAGATTCGAACCAGCAACCTTTCGGTTATATGGCCACTCACGACTCTTAACACCATCAGCAAATTTGCTGGCAACACAACGGTGTTGTCTCATCGCCTGATCACCAACGGCGATGAAACAGTTTACAGAGGTGAGGTCAGAGACTTGGCAGTGTGGTCTAGCTTATTCATTTTAGTTAAATGTATTTGCACCAAGAAAGCAAGTGATAAACAACAATCCGGATAAAAAAATAATAAATAAATAATAAATGTTGTGCAGGTGTGGTTGGAAGCCCAAGGGTTTATATGAAAACCACACCACACAAAAACAATATACAGTACGTAAGTACAACAATAAAAAAGGTTTGTTAAAAAAGAGATAACCAAACCTACTAATTATAAATGAACACATTCATTAATCAGTAATGCGAGCGTGTGACTGTGTGAGAGTTAGGCAACATGGAGGAAGGAGTCTTCTCTTCACTTGAAGTTATTGAGGGATAATGATGTTTTGGCAATGTGAAGATAAGGATTCCAGAGTATGGCACCTCTATATCTGATAGAGAATTGACTATGTGATGTGCCACACTGGGGAGGGTGAAGGTTATCGCGGTGTCTTGTGCTATATAGATGGATTTCAGTATTAACCCGGAAGAATCCATTGAAGAGTTTAGGTAAACTGTCTGGAAGGTATGAGTATTTTTTTAGATGAAAGTGCATAAATGGCGTAAGTTAATGTCTTGAATAGACAAGACATTGAATTTCTTAAACAAATGTGCAGATGGAGCCAGATAATTATAGGTGTCTAGTCTTGCAAATGTATTTGGTATGATAAGTAATTTGTGTAGGTGGGAAATATATGTACTAGCCCAGACAATATTAGAGTAACTGAGATATTGGTAAATTAAGTGAGAGTATAGCGTTAGAAAGCAAGCCTGATGAACCAAACCATTAAACTTTCTGATGATACCAACAGATGATTTCAGCAGACAAATTGAATATGATCTCTTCAGGATAACTTTTCATCAATTAGAACTCCAACGAATCCAGTGGATGTGACTTGTTCCATTTCATTCCCACCAAATTAGATTCATATTTTAGTTTTTACAGTATTTTTTATTCTCGCTAGTGAATATATTAGTGAATACTAGAGGTGCCAAGACAACCTCTCCCTCAACGGCAGTAAGACCAGTGAGCTGATCATGGACTACATGAGAAAGAGGGGAGCACAGCCCCATCCACATCGACGGGGCTGTAGTGGAGCGGGTCGAGAACTTCAACATCAACTTCACATCACCAAGGACTCAACATTGTCCACACATACCCGCTTGTGAAGAGGGCAAGACGGCGCCTCTTCATTTTACATGACATGTACATTTGAGTCATTTAGAATATTCTCTTATTGACAGCAACGTACAGTAATGAGTGCATACATTTTCATACTTTTTTTGTTCTCATCCCCCTCAGGATGTTGAAAAGATTTGGCATGGGCCCTCGGATCCACAACAAGTTCCACAGCTGCACCATCGAGATCATCTTGACTGGCTGCATCGCCACTTGGTATGGCAAGGTCCTACAGAGGGTAGTGCAGATGGCCCAGTACATCACTGGGGCCGAGCTCCCTGCCATCCAAGACCACTTTAAATCAGGCGGTGTCAGAGGAAGGCCCGGAGAGTTGCCAAAGACTTCAGCCACCCAAGCCATAGACCGTTCATTCTGCTACAGTCTAGCAACTTTTTCTGCCAAGCCATGACTGCTAAATAGCCATAAGACTGTTAAATAGTTAATTAAATGGTTACCCGGACTATCTTGCACAGACCCTATGCACACTCACAAGACTACAGTTGAAGTCAGAACTTGTTTTTCAACCACTCCACCAATGTCTTGTTAACAAATTATAGTTTTGGCAAGTCAGGGCATCTACTTTGTGCATGACACAAGTAATTTGTCCTACAATTGTTTCACTTATAATTCACTGTATTACAATTCCAGTGGGTCAGAAGTTTACATACACTAGGTTACATACACTAGGTGCCTTCAAATGGCTTGGAAAATTCCAGAAAATTATGTCATGGCTTTAGAATCTTCTGATAGGCTAATTAACATCATTTGAGTCAATTGGAGGTGTACCTGTGGATGCGTTTCAAGGCCTACCTTCAAACTGAGTGCTTCTTTGCTTGACATCATGGGAAAATCAAAAGAAATCAGCCAAGACCTCAAAAAACAAATGCAGACCTCCGCAGGTCTGGTTCATCCTCGGAAGCAATTTCCAAACAACTGAAGGTACCACATTCATCTGTACAAGCATTCCCCTAGAGATGAACATAATTTCATGCGGAAATTGCAAATCAATCCCAGAACAACAGCAAAGGACCTTGTGAAGATGGTGGAGGAAACGGGTACAAATGTATTAATGTCCACAGTAAAACTAGTCCTATATCGACATAACCTGAAAGGACACTCGGCAAGGAAGAAACCACTGCTCCAAAACAGCCATAAAAAAAGCCAGACTATGGTTTGCAACTGCACGTGGGGACAAAGGTTGTACTTTTTGGAGAAATGTCCTCTGTTCTGATGAAACAAAAAAATCACTGTTTGGCCATAATGACATCATTATGTTTGGAGGAAAAAGGGGAGACTTGAAGAACACCATCCCAACCGTGAAGCACAGGGGTGTCAGCATCATGTTGTGGGGGTGCTATGCTGCAGGAGGAACTGGTGCACTTCACAAAATACATGGCATCATGAGGCAGGAAAAATTATGTGGATATATTGAAGCAACATCTCAAAACATCAGTCAGTAAGTTAAAGCTTGGTCGCAAATGGTTCTTCCAAGTGGACAATTACCCCAAACATACTTCCAACGATGTGACAAAATGGCTTAAGGACAACAACGTCAAGGTATTTGAGTGGCCATTCACAGCCCTGACTTCAATCACATAGAATATTTGTGGGCAAAACTGAAAAAGCATGTGTGAGCAAGGAGGCCTACAAACCTGACTTACTTACACCAGCTCTGTCAGGGGGAATGGGCCAGAGTTCACCCAACCTACTGTGGGAAGCTTGTGGAAAGCTCTCTGAAACGTTTGACCCAAGTTTAACAATTTAAAGGCAATGCTCCCAAATACTAATTAGGTGTATGTAAACTTCTGACCCTCTGGGAATGTGATGAAAGAAATACAAGCCTAAATAAATCACTCTCTACTATTATTCTGACATTTCACAAACTTACGATAAAGTGGTGATCCTAACTGACCTAAGACATGGAATTTATACTTGGATTAAATGTCAGGAATTGTAAAAAACAGAGTTTAAATGTATTTGGTGTACGTAAATGTCCGACTTCAACTGTATATAAACACACACTATATACACACTCACTACACTGAACCCATACCAACACAACACTCACAGAAATACACAAAGACACACACACACACACACACACACATATATACGCATACACACATACTTTCACACTCATCGTATGCTGCTGGTGCTCTTTTCATTATTTTCGGATTTTTATCTATCCAGATGCCTAGTCACTTTACCCTGTCTTTATGTACATATCTACCTCAAATACCTCGTACCCCTGCACATTGATCTGGTACTGGTACTCCGTGTATATAGTTCCATTCTTGTCTATTATATTTCTCTTTTGTTGCTATTCTTTTCTAACTCTGCATCTTCAAGAAGGACTCGTAAGCAAGCATTTCACCTGTAAAGTCTACACCTGTTGTGTATGTTACAAATAACATTTGACTTGATTTGACTTGAGGAGGATGAAGGGAAACATACACATGGGAATGAGTGTTGAGAGACATTTCACATTTTCCCATAAATTCTGGTGATTGATTTTGATTGAAAAGGCCTCTCTGCCCAGACCATTCTGGAAAGAGCTGCAGGACACATGGAGGGATCCCAGCAACTCAGTTGGCCAGCTAATCTTGGCAGATGGAGCATGAACCCAGCCAAGAAGGCATGAGCCTCATTCACACATCACATCATGAGACAATTGTTGTCGCCATTTAGAAACATGACATAGACTAAGATGAATCAGCTAACCCCGATGAACCAGAGGGACTTTATTATTCACTAAAACACAGAGAAGATAAGGGGATGGTTGTATTCTTTATTATAAACTGGGTGGTTCGAGCCTTGAATGCTGACTGGCTGACAGCTGTGGTATATCCGCATTACGACGTGCCTAAGAACAACACTTAATCGTGGTACATTGGCCATATACCACATTCCCTCGGGCAGATTAAAACAGAACACAGTTTTATTACCAAGCTGCATCAGGACAAACAATAGCATGAGTTGAAGGAAACAGTGAATAGTCAAAGTGTTAATCTTGTTTTTAATTGATATTTCAACACTATGAGGTCAAAATAACACTCTGAAATTGTGAAAATTATGATAATGCTCTTTGTGTAAAATATGCCTGGAATTTCAGCCTGTTCAGGTGAAATGGCGTTTTTGGCATCACAATCCGATCTGATTATTCTGACCAATGACCAGTCATATTTGATTTAAATATGTATTATCTTACTTTAAAGGGGTAAGTGGTGGAGGCACCTATCTGCCAATCAGGGCTGTGTATGAAAGTATATTAAAATGTATATCTGTATGCTCACATGATCAGACTGAGCCTTTCAATGGTATAAGGAGGCTCAGGGAAATAAATGATCAAAAAACATTTTGATTTTCATGAAATAAACACATACGGTGATTTATTAGACATACAGGGATGATTTAAAAAATAACATGAAAGCATGGGGGGCTTTATTGATAGTGTGTGTTCTTATGTATCTTGGTGATACACCTGTGTTCTGTTAATCTCTCTCATATTAAGTCACTATTTCTCTAATCACAGACCTAGGGGTGTTCTTACACCTTTAATCTGCACCTATTTCAGGGTCCACCAATCACTGGGTGGCCATCTTTCTTCCGGCCCTTTGAGCCCCATAGGGACATATCAATTAATATGCCCCCAGTTTTGGATTATATGAATTCCATTTTCCATCGTAAAAAAAATTCCCCTGTTTTAAATCACAGCCATAACACCCATTGTCCATCTAACATGCTGACAAGACTGCTAGTTCCTTCGGCAGCAGCACCTGGACCTGACGTCACCAACCCCAACAAAAAACTCTCTAATGCTTCCACTATTGGTGTCTACATTCTGTGAGGACAGACACCGGGAGACGAGAAGCAAGTACAGGGAGTGAATATTTAATAAATAACAACAATAAACAAAACAAGGACATTGTCTGAACAAAGGGAACAAAACGACATTAATGCAGACACAGGGAAGAAACTGAGGAAGTTACAGATATCGGGGAGGCAATCAATGAGGTAAAAGTGTCCAGGTGAGTCCCATGAAGCTCTGATGTGCGTAACACTGGTGACAAGTGTGCGTGATGGGCCGCCTGGCGCCCTTGAGCACCAGAGGGGGGGGAGCGGGAGCAGGCATGACAGGTAAACCGAGTTTGTTTCAAGTAATCTCTCCTCCTTCAGGATTTGTCTTTGTCTTTGGACTTTATATGGTCGTTGGTAACCAACTTTAAGGTGCATTACCACTTCCAACTGGACTGGAATGTGGACCTCAGTTCATCTTTCAATCACCCAAGTGATTATATGCTCCTAACAACTAATGAGGGGATGGGAGAGGTGGGATTTGCAGCGCATCAAGCATCACAAGTACAACCAAGTTCTATGTTAGCACCTGGCTACACATACGCTTGTTGATTTGCGCGAGCAGTGTGGGTGCAGTGATTGAATAACATGTACAGTATGTGTACATTTATTTTTCAACGCTCGCGCATGTGATGCGAGTGGCGTGGTCAGCATGTAAGACCCTTAGAAGTTGCACAAATGATAAGTGCTCTAGATTGTAAATAGTAAATATATCTCCTCAGATGTGGAGAGTGTCTATTGTAAATGTATGCTGATGGGTTGGGTTACTTCTATAAAATGCATATTACCTTCCTTCCCCTCAACTACAGACAAGCCAAAATACGTCGAAATGAGTGCTGCAGCATCAGGCGCAGCAAATGAAATTTGCGAAAGGCATCCAGCAAGTATTTAACCACATGACCTTTATCAAAAGTAATTTCCAACGGGAGAGTTTATCATACTCCTCGCGGACACTATGCATAATACACCATTGGCTAATGGGGTGCATGAGTTATTTCTCAGTAGTACTTCTCAGTGATTAACTTTATCCAGTGTGAAAACCTCATCAAAAAGAATCATAAAACTGGGTGATGGGCTCATGTTGTTTCAGATTGGTCACTGAACAACAGGCCCTCGCTTAAGCAGCTGGTTATAGCTTTCCCCCCATTTGACATCTTTGCTGTTCTTCTGTCACGACTCGTCCTGAGCTGTAATTGGTCATATATCCCAGCTGGTGGAAAGGTTCATTGCAATGGTATTATGAGGGTGTCACAGAGCTCTAATACACACTATGATGTTCCCACACGTTTTTGTTCGAATCTCCCCACTTGGCGATAATAGCAAGTCCTCAATGAGAGTGAATGTGTTGTGTTTATCATAGAATAAATGTTGTATGGTTTTAGAGATTCGACAAGCTGGGGTAATATGACATAGACATTTACAGAGAGGGCTCAGTTTATTTACACCCCAGACCTACAGTAGGTCGAATATGCTTTTGTTTTCTTTTTAATTACTTAAGTTGTGCTCAGTGGCAGAGTTATCATTAGGCAGAAGAGGAAATTGCCTCAGTCCTCACATAATCAAGGGGGCTTGTAAACTGGGTATAATTGGGAATTGTTTCATTTTATTTTTGTACAAATGATTGATCCCCTTAATGACCCCATAGGCAGGTTATAATCACAACCAGAAGGAAGGTGGTTCATTGCAAAAACAGGGTGATATCAATGTGCACAACCATTTGTCAGTAGTGTACTTAATACATCACCGTGTACCCAATCACGCTACCTTCGACACTCGAAGCAACCAATAGGGACAAAGAAGACATACGTATCTCTCATGCTTCCCAAATGCATCACTTGTTCATAAGGCAATTTTCATAATCTCCTAAAGGGAAATCATCATAATATTTCATTTATTGTTGCTCCATCCTTAAGCATTTAATAACCCCCCCCTACACACACACACACACACACACACACACACACACACACACACACACACACACACACACACACACACACACACACACACACACACACACACACACACACACACACACACACACACACACACACACACAATGTGTTAGACTCTACCAGTTTAACTGATTTACTTACAGTGCAGTGCCCAGACCACTTCTCTAGATTTATCAAAATATATGTGTTTCGTGTACAATGACTATACTTATACATGCACTTACTAAGAAATCCCTGTGAGATACATTTTCTTCCAGTAATGGCCTCAATTCTCAATATTTTAACTTTTCTTCTTTGATCTCTAAAACCTATTACCAAGCTGCATCAGGACAAACAATAGCATGAGTTGAAGGAAACAGTGAATAGTCAAAGTGTTAATCTTGTTTTTAATTGATATTTCAACACTATGAGGTCAAAATAACACTCTGAAATTGTGAAAATTATGATAATGCTCTTTTTGTGTAAAATATGTCTGGAATTTCAGCCTGTTCAGGTGAAATGGCGTTTTTGGCCGAGGTCATGACATCACAATCCGATCTGATTATTCTGACCAATGACCAGTCATATTTGATTTAAATATGTATTATCTTACTTTAAAGGGGTAAGTGGCGGAGGCACCTATCTGCCAATCAGGGCTGTGTATGAAAGTATATTAAAATGTATATCTGTATGCTCACATGATCAGACTGAGCCTTTCAATGGTATAAGGAGGCTCAGGGAAATAAATGATCAAAAAACATTTTGATTGTCATGAAATAAACACACAGTGATTTATTAGACATACAGGGATGATTGAAAAAATAACATGAAAGCATGGGGGGCTTTATTGATAGTGTGTGTTCTTATGTAACTTGGTGATAAACCTGTGTTCTGTTAATCTCTCTCATATTAAGTCATTATTTCTCTAATCACAGACCTAGGGGTGTGATTCTTACAGAAGCATCTCTGAAATCAGACAAAGTTACATTGTCCACCAAGAGTGGCTGAATATGTTCCTTAAAGCAGGCTGTTCCCTTGGTCATTCAAGCATCGTACAGGACATTTTCACCGAGAACAGAGGTGGCCTGCTTCCTCAATTGTTCCCATAGCAACGGTCATCTAAGTGCCCCTCAATATACAGTCGACGTGGGAACAAATGTGACCGAATTTAGCAGCTTACCAACTTGCCTGAGAGTGCCAGATCACATTGTCTGTCATTGTTTCACAGCTGAACTCTGACAAATGATTGGCACTCTCTGCATAAGAGTGCCATCAACGCAATCTGTGAACTTGCGACCAACAGTACGTAGCAGCTCCTTGTCGCTATGGATATGGACCAATGATATGCCAGCAACTGACTGAAATATGGCAAATTAAGTGTATATTTGACATTCAGAACAAAAATGTAAATTTAAGGCATAGGGATCTAAACGAATTAAGGTTAGGTTTACAAAGGTGTGGTTAAGGTATACTGTTTCAGCAAGGCTAATGTTAGCATTAAGGAAAGGCGCAAAAGTTAGTGTTCGCGGACTCATTTACTGGCTGTCGAATATACTGTACACTGCCAATGAACAAATAACTCAACCAACCAATGTCAATGTATTTTGTTTAAAGCAGCATGTTGGACTGCAATTGTATTTTCTACAGCTGACCTTAAATGCAATGGTAACGGCTCAGAACAACACAACGAAAGACGAAGTAATGGATGTGCCACTGAGTCATAAAACACTCACAATGATTGCTACCTCGAGTGTCATCACAGTGGTCCAAGTCATGGAAAAGAATGCATCATGTCAAAATTGGGTGCTGTTAATATCATACATTTCTGTTCCTCTGAGATAAATGTCTTGCATTGTAAATCATTGCCTTTTCAGAAAGCTCAATGCCATTGAATATGTCTATTGTCGTATAGCAACCCAGTAGCTTTTCAATTTGCACCAGTTAGGCAATCTAAATCTGCTTGGAGGTTGAGTACGGTTGATGTTCTTGACTAAGCAATGGTGCCGGACAAATACGGTACAGATTTATTCATGCAAAAATGGAAAAAAAGGGCCGGATCCTTAAGAGGATAATAATCAGAGTGCTTTTCAATCATCTGTGCTCATCGTTGTCCATTGATAGTGATTGTGGTACACTGTGTCTCATACAATACCTCCTATATATCAGGTTTAATAAAGTTTATTCAATTATATTATAATTCTCAGGTTTAATCACGTTTTTTCAATTCTATTCTATTATATTAATCAGCTTTAATACATTTTATTCAATTCAATTATATTATATTTTTCAGGTTTACAAGATAATGTTTACAAGATAATACGGTAGCAGATATACCAGATATACTTCACCACTAATATGGGAAGATCTCTTTTTCCACATCTGAGGGACTACTATTGTAATGCACAGCATCACTACCATACATGTATCTCAAAATCACCTACGATGCCTTCAGAATGCATTAAAAAGCACATGCTTTTTTGATCAAATCTATCTCGTCCTTTTATCATGTCGCTAGGGAATTAGGCGGATCACTGTCTGTCACATGCAATCCGAGGCCCTGATGGAAGCATGACCAGTCAAACCCAGTTTTTTCTGCATGGTTAATCCGATAGCACCTTCTGATGTGATCCAATTAAATCTCTCCTTCAAAGAATATGTGACTGCTGAAGCATGGACAAGGAGGGGGGGGGGGGGTCGTTCCTCTGTTTTAATCATGCTCAGATCAGTGTCACAGTATTTCGCCAAGACTTTGTATACACCCGAAGAATGTGTTGAGAAGAACAGCATACTGTAGCATCTAGAGGTGTGTGTGTGTGTGTGTGTGTGTGTGTGTGTGTGTGTGTGTGTGTGTGTGTGTGTGTGTGTGTGTGTGTGTGTGTGTGTGTGTGTGTGTGTGTGTGTGTGTGTGTGTGTGTGTGTGTGTGTGTGTGTGTGTGTGTGTGTGTGTGTGTATGGGTATTTTGAGAGGAGTACACAAGTACACTAGATAAACACATGTTAAGGTGATTACACCTCAGTGGACTAATCAGCATCTATAATTACTGTAGATGGAAGGCTCCAGCTCCAAATAGACCTTGAACAATGGTACTTCAATAATAGTGGTAGTAGTTATTTTAATATGTTAGTCTGTTTTTAGTGGGAATCCTTCACACCCTTGCAAACAGCCTCCCTCACCTACAGCTCTCACTATCCTCTGCACTAGGCGCCTGTTCCTAGATGGAGGCTCTTGAGAATTTCACATAAAGGAGTTCCTCCTTACAGAACACAGTGATAATGTGTAGCTTATCTTAGGGGCTCGAATACAAAATAATTACCTGGGTGGGTATCCCAGGGGAGCTCTGTTCAGTTCTGCTCAGTTCTTATGAAGCCCCGTAGTGCTGCAGATTTTCACTACACAACCCCCCACCATATCTCCGAGACACTCTCCAGCCATATGCCTGGTCATGTCAAATTAAACTGCATTGCGAGGGGCTGTCGGCAGAGGCAGATCGAGTGAGTGGTCAATAAATAGAAAAAGCACGACAGGTATTTTTCTGCTAATTAAATTGAGGACAAGTGGTCAGCCATGCATATTTTCCACTTATTAAGCAATAGGGAGACGTGTTGGCAGGAGGAAATGGGTCCAATTTTGCTCATGGATGGATGGGGACTCATACGATTAATGATCGCTGTACAGGGTAGGGGGAGACAGACCTGTGAATCCACTACAAAGGATCAGGGCTTTAAGCGCCCAAGGTGCTGACTCCTTCTCAATGGTGTTTGGAGTTAGCTTTCCCTCTTTTGCTCTCAGTACTTTTGTGCACTAAAAAAAAGCCTCTTAGGACCTGAAAATGCTTTGATGTGAACTCTTGGAATTTGCAGTGGTCCACCCTGCATTCCTTACAACAGCTAAGGAGGTACACACACATCATGTTTTTTTTTTCTCCCCGGGAATAGCAGCTACTGTAATACTACATTGAACAGATGTTGTATTGTAAATACGGATAATTCTCTACTAATATCAATGATTGGACATTTTATCAGGTGTGCATTTAGGATGTCACCAGTAATTTTCAATTCATCTTATATGTGAAATGCAAAGCAATCATGTTCTTCAGGAATCATTGATATTTCCGCCATATCTTCTTGTGGCTCTAAGTGTTCATTATAGTGCTTGTACTCTCAATGTGCAATGCCCACTTGCCCTTGGGGGACAAAACTACAGACTGACTTAAGTGTGATCAAAGGTTGAATCACTGGTTCACAATGTCTGAAGATGAGGCCCTCTCAGATTACTCGAGGGCCACTTGATTTCCGAAGTATGATTCTCAGTCAAAGGACACTACTTTGTGAACAGCGTTGGTTTGAGGTAGATATTCAACGGATTTTACAATAATGCACTTTTGAAGGAAATCTAGGAAACAATTCAAAATACAGAGTAGTTTATATTGATCAGTTTGCGTGCAAGTAGTGAGAGGTTTAACCTAAGAATGATTTAATTGGCACAATTTATTCCTGATATCTGCTCTGAAGCTTTTATTTGGGTTTTCTGAGTGACCACAGTTGGACCGAAAAAGAATAATCTTAGATTAACATGGTTTAACACAAACGGCAATCTAACAATGACGCGTGTTCGTTACTCCTCTCTAACAATTTTAAATGCAAGTCCATTTTCCTCAGTATTGACTTCCGGCTTGGAATGACCCCAATTAAACTTGTTCAAATGTAAAATTATATGAATGAATACAATGTGAATGTTTGTAGAATGTTCAAAAGGATCCCAAGGATACTTCCATGTATTATAGTGCTTTACCAACAACTCTCTAAGCAAGGTTACAACAGTTACATATCCCCAATGTACCCGCTCAGTGAGTGCATGATGAATAGCTATCTACTTGTTCTTTACACACACGCACACGCACACACACGTACACATGCACACACACACACACGCACACACACGTACACATGCACACACACACACGCACACGCACACACACACACGTACACATGCACACACACACACACGTACACATGCACACACACACACACATGCACACACACACACACACATGCACACACACGCACACAGAATCAGGATGAAGTGAAAGGGCGAAAGAAAGAGTAAAAGAGAGGAGGGGAAAACTGATAAAAAGGGGAGAGAGAGAGAGAGGAAGGGAAAGGAAGACGAAGGGAGTGTTTAATCAGTGTGCAGTGAAGAGAAGGGTGGGAGGAAGGGCAGGGTTGTTCAGGGACAGCAAGTTGGGTGATAGTGTACGGCTCATTCATATGTACGTCAATGGTGGTGTGGGAGAGTATACAGCAGTGTCCTCACAACAGCTCCATGTGCATTGGAGCTGCATTCTATTTTATTGGGCTGATAGCCTGGCTGTGCTTGGGCTCTGGGGAGCTGAGTGTGAGAGTGTAAACTATTGATGTGACCGTGGCAGTGAATGAGTTCTGTACTGTTTTTGAAACAAGACTACAGTATATGGAACCTTTCTGAGCCAATATGTTTCGACTGTTCTTCTCCAAGTCCATGTAAAATGAATCAAAGAATCAATTCACAGCCCCATACAAAAAGCTCATCTCACCGAATCAATTTATATCAAATGATTTGCCGTTGAAGCTACGGCAGATACAGTATGACATAGAGAACAGACAAGACAAATGTCTGTGGCACGGTTTGTCCTTCTGTGAGTTTCCACCAGAAAACCAGTTTGTCTGTAAGTAAAACAAACATTGTTTTGTGCTCCTGAAAAAAAACCTCTTGTTCCAGAAGACAAGACTGTGAGAACAGCAAGCTTTTCTTCCCAGGATCCTCCTCTTCTCTCTGAGGCTCATCCTTTTCTGCAAAATGCCGGTATATTTGCATGACTAGAAAAGAAACACAGTCTCTTTGATAAACGTCTCCTCTCCCTTCGCTTGCTTCCGTCCTTTTCCTGGCATTGTTCATGGGGGACAGATAAATGTCGGGAATCTCTCTGTTTTTTGCTTATTTTCCACGGCATCGGTAAGGATGGTGCTTTTTTTGAGGTGTTGGGCTCGGGAACCAATTATTGCTCCTGAGTTTCACTTGGCGTGTAGAAAATGACACAGTGTCCTTTTTGTAATTTCATTCTAGCTATTCATTTTCACACGTAATTAGTTACCGTAAGGTTGCTTGTTGTCTGTTTCTTCTAGATCGTTCTGGTCTACTACAGACGATCATGTGATGGTTAGTGCGTTAATGACCCTGTCAGAGTTGATCGGAATAACTCACTTGATCGTCTAATTACGGATGAACCCAACACAAGGAATAACAGACAAAACGAGGGGAAAAGGATTTTTCCTTTTCAGTCGATAGAGTTTTCCCCATTGCAAGCCAGATAATCCCCCAAACCAAGTCAAACAAGTAACCAGCTCTCTGTGTTGAGGAAGCAGAATCAATTACAAACCCCGTGATCACAGGGCTTCTACAAAAAAATTCCTTACAAATTGTCTTTGTATTCGAACGAGAGCCGTGCCGAGCCTCTCCAGCACAAATGGCACACTTTACAGTACTACACACTACCAGTGCGCCCTAACAAATACCTTCAGAGCTAACAGTCAAAGCTGGAAGCCGATGCAAACAACAGAGACAGCAGCTGCGCTTTTCACTCTCAGAGAAACCTTTTGTCTCAGGGCAACCTGTGGAGCAGGCGTTACCCTGCTGTCTCATTTGAGCGAGCATCCAACCCGCTGCGCTGAGACATCTTTCCTGGTGAGGTGGTGAGCTGGTGGATTGTGAATGCACCATGTCATCCCTGCGGTCGGAAAAGGCATTCACGCCGAGTTTTATTATGCGCAAGATGAGGCCTGTTATAGCACACACTCAGGAAATATTGATCCTCCCAGAATTCAACAGCAGAGGAAACGCTGGGCCGACTGGGTTTCTCCAAAACAACAGGGTAGAGAGTACACGATTCAATAGTCTTTTCCAGATAAGGTTTGGACCAGAAAACAAAACAACACAAATCCTAGAATCTCCATTTCTCTGGAATCTGCGAATTACCGAATGATTATTTCTCTCACATCAGGGAATTACCTGTATCAGTCTGCTTTGTTAGCTTGTCTAGATTGACTCAGCATTGATTATACAGTACCTGGCTGAATCATCAAATGCAAGTACAAAGGTTTGTTTCCTTGTACCGCACTCTTCGTCAGTGTCTCCTCAGATCCCTGCCTGATCCCCTGCCAATATGTAAGACATAAGGTCAGAGTTACCACCATTTCATGGGGATAAAGCTGAGCTCACACGTTGCCTATGGGACATTGCCTATGTACAATTTGAAAGCAAATACTTTCTAACTTCAGGAACTACCAGAGCCCCCTGAGGCCTACAATACTTTTATGAAGACTTTAAGGAAAGTACCCAAGTAATACATGTATGTAGCATTTCGCTACACTCACATTAACATCCTGCTAACCATGTGTATGTGACAAATAACATTTGATTTGATGTCTAAAATACAGGTCAACACTTCCCTATAGGACTTAGAGGAACCATTTTCCTTTATTGAAATGTCACGCTCTCGAGAAACAAGCCGCCTACCGTTCTCATACAGAGGCTTAATCTAAGGTATCAATACATTATCATGAGCTATTTGCTTTTCCTGACACTGAGAAGATGGGAGCTCAATGTCTCTCTCTCTCTCTCTCTCTCTCTCACACACACACATAACCACAAATGCACCCACCCACGCACTCCCACAAACACACACATTTGCAGTATAATTAAATATTTCCGAGATTACTACAGCGTCAGCCGCTTTTTGTTAATGGGACAGGAGCTAGAGAACAGTCCTGTGCTACCTACCACAGAAGACCATTCTGCAATGGCAATTAACATTTCTATATTTGGAGATGTGACATGTTCTAGAATTGAGAGTTGCTTAATAAGCGTTAGCGTTCCTACGGAAGTGATGCTGAGCCTAGAGGGTGAGCTGCAATGTTTTATTTCGAAGCTTGGCGAATGAGGCTGATAGTTACAGTGAATGCCAACAACGAAACCACTTCACACACAAGTCCACCGGCACAGCTACAAGCAAACATATATCAACCTTCGATCCATACTAAGGAGAGTGATTACACAAAACCATCCCAATCACACTTTATTTGGATAGTCCATCTGCACAGATGGTCGTGCTATCAACTGCCTATCTGTTGATAATCAACTGCCTATCTGTTGATAATCAACTGCCTATCTGTTGATAAGCAAATGCTTGTTAAGATTTGGTTAGGGTTAGGGTAAGGTTTAGAATAAGGGTTAGGGTCATGTTTTAGGTTAGGGTTAATAGATAGTTGAAGTGTTACTGATCTGTCTGTAGAGCATCATTCAAATAAAGTATTATCAATTATCCTTACTCTACTCACTTCTGTTCTACCATAGCATGTTATACCATAGCATCCGTAATATGCTGATATTCTGTGGTTGGCTCTTCATTATGTGTGACTTTTTCCTCAGAAAACATTGGTATTATTCCCCTGCATCATTTCAGACTGCGACTAAGGACACCCTTCCAAGGTTGTTCCCAGAGCACTCGAATTGAAAATGTGTCATTACTCAAAAATGAATGCTATTGTAACTTTTTAATTAACAAAGTAACACAACGCCAGAACCCGACTAAAAGCGGGTTTAAACTATGACTTGTTTTCTAAGAGATTAAGTCCATGGTCAGAATACGCAAAGAGAGAAAAGTGCATACACAGGGAATGAAGTTCCATTTATGCGGCTTAACTCGGGACAGAATTCCCCCCTAAGAGATGAAGCACATATCATATGTATGCATGAGTTAATTATCGAATGAATCTTCGAAATTGCCACTTGGCTTATCTAACAATCCTTGCTGCTGGTTCCCTGCGAGATGAGACAAGAAGCAGTACTGTGGACCCAAGAGTTTAGAACGAGAGTAGAATGAAAGGAGAGAGAGAGAGAGAGAGAGAGACGAGTTAGAGGCAGACTGAGCTCATCAAAGTAGCTGTTTTACATGCCAGATATACTCTCAGTAGCGTAGTGAAACGCCCTTTGTGTCTCATTAAGCACCTTTTTGGGGGCCCTGTCTTTGTGCGCCAGAGACTATTTGAAATTCAGGGGCCTGCAGGATCGAGTGATGTCAAAATGAAAAACAGAGAATGCATGCAGGGCTTGTGCCTCTATGGAGTGAAAAGGGTAAATTGTCTCAACCATTATCGTTTCAAGAGCAAATTATGGGAGTGCTATGATATGATGCAAGCCCGAGCCGGAGATGAGAGGGAAAGAACTAGTGCTGTTGTATGCCTCCATTTTAAAAAGTTTTGGGATTGTTTTTATTTTTTATTTGTTGGGCTTTGTCAGAGCCAAAAGAAAGTATAACTCACCAAAAAGGATTCATTATCTACTTGTAGAAAAGACAGGCAACAGGAAGTGGCCTAGGATGAACAGCTTGAGTTCGGAAATACACTTTTGCAGATGCATGACCAGCTGGGTACAAACTATAGTAGACTTGCAACAACAAATTCAGTGCCAAGGAGAGATAGGATTGCCATGGAGATTCCAGTGATGGCGTTACATCTAAAGTAATGCAATTGTGTTCAGTTGTATTGTATTCTAGCTATTACAATTATTTTGTGTTCCATCCCAAATATATTTGATTTTCTTATTCTATCAAGGCAAAGAGACTAGGTTGCAACAATCAAATGCGGAGCATACTGTTCCTCTGAAAACACCTCTGCTGACCTCTAGATTCAAG